>NC_133617.1:693834778-693869778 GCF_048593235.1 Sminthopsis crassicaudata
ATCTTAGAACTGGTGTGGAAAAGATCTTCCCATTGGTTTTCACTATCACACTGTATAGCTAGCTCTGATCCTTTTCAATCCTTATGTGTCCTGGAATGGGACTGAAAGGAAGATGAGCTGGAGGTCTGAGCTGGGATGACCGGGCAGCTGTGACAAGGCAAGCCCTAATTCATCCTTTTTCAGCTTTCTCCGTGCTTTCTTCCTAGATGATCTGCAGGCTGACAGTTAACCATGAGAGAGCTGTGTATTCTTTTTCTTTCTCTTCTGGGTCCCTGCCTGTTGATACCATCTGGACTCAATGACCTTCCAGGACCCTGCCGGATTTAAATCTATGATCTTAGGATCTAATCCCAGTTGGTTGCTTTTCCTCCAGCTCCACTCCGTGGGTTTGTGGGATCATAGGTCAGGGGCTTGGAAGACACTTTGGGGGTCACTGAGGCCGTATTCTCATTTTACACATGAGGAAATTAAGACCCTGCAGCTCACTTAACAGAAAATAAGGGACTTGCCTATAATTGTACGTATTAAAAAATGGTGTAGGTCTTCTAAATCTACTTATCTAATTCTTCTAAATTCAATATGTTTCCATTAATAATAATAATATCTTGTATTTTTATTTTGCTTATATATTGCATATGTGTAGCCACATATATGTGCATATATATGCATGTGTTATATATATATGTATGTATATATGTATATATATTTATATATCTATATATATTTTTTGAGCCTAAACAACTTCATGAAATAAATATTATAGATCTTAACATCATAATAATAATTATTATTATTATATAGGAAAAATTACATATATTATTATACTACATCCATTACATGTATACTATATATGTACATATAGATGTATATACACATGTACTATAGATTTTATTACCTCCTTTTTTACAAATAATGAAGTTGAGGCTCAGAGAGAGTAAAAGCCTTGAGTTTGACCTCTCAGAGCATTGCTACCAGAGACAGATCTTGACGTGGATTCTAGCCCCTTATCCATCACTATACCATGCTGTCTCTTACTACATTCTTCTAGATGTGAATTGCTCCTGAAGTCTTTTCCTTCATTTTGAATATTTGTGTTAGGCTGAGTGTACTTATTTATGCGTGTGTGTGTGTGTGTGTGTGTGTGTGTGTGTGTGTGTGTAACTGTATGAGTGATGGATCCAACTTTCTTTTCCATGGGTCTCCCAGATATAGGGCCAAGATACATTTATCAGCAGCTCCCAGAACAGGAAGAGGTATCCAGACCTAGGGCTTAAAGATTTCTTTGCTCCAGGCTGGACTAGCTGGAGGGTCCAGAGCAAAGCTGCAGCAAAGCCCTTTGGGGGACTGCCTCGGATCTGGCTGGGCTTCTGCCGATGGCTGCTCGCATCCCCGCTGATCCCTGAGGAATTGGAGTTGTTGTCTCTCTAAGGATCAAGGGAACAGGGCATGTTTGAGAAGTGAGAGTGAATGCCTGTGTCCTTCATGCCTTTAAAGGGGAGAAAGAGAGCCACTCCAGAGCACTGTGTATCTATTGGTGGCTGTCAAAGACCGAGATGAAGGGGACAGGAGTGTGAGACACTTCTATTGTTCTCAGATCCTGCCATCCTGTGTCATTAGCTTGCTCTGTGTGGGTGGTGAGACAAGATCAAATTGCCTTTTTTTTTTTCCTTCTGGCTGTCCTTTCTCTCTCTTTTCTCTCCACCCCCCCACGTCCCTTCCTTGAACAGCAAGCCTGCGTGTTAGGGTTACCTCATGCTGTGTCCTGAGTCACCATGATCCATCGATACCTGGCTGGCTGTGACCCGAGAGCAAGGCTACCTCAAGGTGGCTTCTGACTGTCAGTCTCTCCCTAGACCAGGGACAGAGCAGCTCCAGTTATTTGTGGGAGTGAGAGGGATCATGGCGATCCTTTGTTAAGCTGTGGGGTCTTGTCTGGGGCTGTCTGGAATGAGAAGAGCTCTGGGGAAGTATGAGGATGAGACATGCTTTCCCTCCCAGGAATCTCCTGTATGGGGCTGAGAATTGCCTTGAGGCCAGATTAGGAATTGGTTTCCAGTACCCAGACTCAATCAAAGTCCTGTTCTAGTAGTGAAAAAGGCTTTAGCAAGATATTCATCACTGTGACCAAGTGGGATTCTTACCAAGAATGCCAGGATGGTTCAACAGTAGGAAAACAATCTAGGAAGCAGTCTCTGCTGAGAAAAGGAATCCTCCTGCCAGATATAGCACCAGTCCACTTTGATGAAGGCATTGTGGTGTAGTGGGTAGAGCATTAGGCTTGGAGTCAGGAAGGCATAAGTTCAAATTCTGCTCTGATTTTCAGGGAGAGAAAAGGCATGAACCAAAAGCAGAAGTGAGCAGGAGTTGCGACCAGGCACTGGAAGCAAAGGGAAGGATGAGAATTTGTGGTAGTATAAAAGATCGGCTGATCAGGGATTCAGTTAAGCTGGAGCTGATCAGCCTGGGGATAGATGGGGAGGAACAATTTGCTACTTTAGGACAGCAGTGGAAAGTAAAGCTAGAAAGGTAGGTATGGACCAGCTTTTCTGGCTTTTCAGTTAGTACCCATCCACTTCCTGTATCCTTTGCATCTACTCTCTTGGACTTGCATCTGTTTTAAGAGCTTATAATATTTAGAAGGGAAGGCTAAATTGATAAATAATCAATAAGGTGCAAAGATCATGGGCTTTTAGAGTGGGAAAGATCCTTTAAAATCCTTTAGTCTAGTTCTTTCATTTGCCTGAAAAGGAAACTGAGGCTCTGAGAGAGCAGATTGTAAACCATAAGATTGGGATTTGGTGCCTGATCAATCCACTAACGTGTGCTATCATTCTCCTGTGACTAACTGGCAAATGTAAATGGCTCAGACTATATTGGGAAACTTAGTCCATCATTATCTCCAAGCAGAGGATTTGGAGCCTTGAACTCCTTCCTTATTAGTACTGTCTCTATTGACGCCCTCTGCATTGGCTTGTTCCCACTCACCTCTTCAGGGTTCAATTCTGTGATTCTTTTTGGTACAGGCAACCCTTTTAAATTTATAGATGGCATCTCTTTATTTCATAGGAGATGGTTTTCAAGAGATGCTAGGGCCAAAACATTTATGTGGCTAACCTGCCAGTCAGTCAGTTATTTGTCTTCTTAAGGTTCTAAGGTATCATGAGGAATGGAGAAGTCTTTTTTTCTAATGCCATCAGTTCAAGCCCCCATCAGTCGTGTTCTTCCACTGTTAGGTACCAGTGACAAGTGCTCTACTTCTATTTAATCACTAAACACAAGTTTTTATGAAGGAATATTTATTTCAATGATATGACAATAACAAAAGTACAAAACATTGTTCCCAATACCTTGGTGGCTACCCTTTCCTCTCTTTCAGTCAGTCTCTGGGAAGAGTGGGCTCAAACTTAGCTTAGTTCCTTCCTAGCTTTGGTTCCATCAAGTTCACAAACACAGCATTACTGGTGAATGAGCTCTTGTCTAGCCAATTGCTGGCCTGGGTCCCAAATAGTCACTCCTTGCTTCTTGGGAGCATTGATGCTGAACTATCAGCAAACACAAACGCTGGTATCTCCAGTACTTTCGCCTAAAGTGGAAAAGAACAAATGTTGAGTCAAGACAAGAATTCAAGCCTGTATTCAGAGATTCACCTAGTCTCCTTAGAAGGGAAAAGGCCCATGGATTGGTGATGAATCTTTTCAGATTTAAGTCAATCTGGTTCTCAGATGAAAGGTACACCATGATGGAACCCCTGCTCAAAGCCCTAGCCAGTGCTTACCTTCTCCTTCCATTACTTCTAAGAACCAAACTATCAGAGTAGGACCTAACAGGAAGGTCAGCCTTGTTGCTCTGTTTATGTCACTTATGACTGGCTGACCAGCCTGATTGGGACTTTGGTATTCTGCCTTCACAAACATACTCAGGTGATGACTAGTTTCCTCCTTTCTTTAAGCTTAATCACAGGTACAATTTATCATTTTCTATGACAACTGTCTTCCAGTCAAAAACGCCCCCACAAAGTTCATGAATCGTTCTTCTTTAGAACAGAAAATTCAGTCTCTTCACATAACTAGAGGTGAGATGGACATGATCAGAGAGAGCATGACTAAGAATGGGGTGAGAGATTAGGAGGGTGGGGTATTTCCTTGGAAGGTAGATGCTCATGGAGTAAGGGGTGGGGAGCTGGACAAAGAAAAAGGAAGGAAGGAAGGAAGAAGAAAAGGCAGAAGGGCCAGGAAGGGATGAAGTTCATCTTTGAGGGATGTTTTGGGGGTCTCTAGTGTCAGGAAGGAGAGCACAGAAGGAAGTAAAAGTTAGATCTATCCTTATTCATTGCCCTTGACCTAAATTGAGCTGACCTGAGCTGGGCTCCTCATAGAGAAACTGTCCTCTAATAGCTAGAAGGAAAAGCCCATAAGCTGGCTTAAAGGAGGGAAAGAGGGGCCATAGATATGAGCTCAGTCAGAGAGGAAAGCTCTTTCCTCCTAGGGGAGTTTGGCTATCCCTTCTAGCCCCTTAGATCCTCTTTCAACAGACTAAATGAAATAGAAGGTGAGTATTGGCACTGTTTGAGCCAAACCTTGAGAGAAATTTCTCATTAAATCAGTCACTGGCCATATCCTCTTCAAACTCCAATGACCCTTAGAT
Organism: Sminthopsis crassicaudata; assembly: GCF_048593235.1. Lineage (NCBI taxonomy): Eukaryota > Metazoa > Chordata > Mammalia > Dasyuromorphia > Dasyuridae > Sminthopsis > Sminthopsis crassicaudata. Next base: position 693,839,423 of record NC_133617.1, read on the forward strand.
TTCTTCAACATTTTTCTTTGTATTAGGTGATTGTGGCCTTCTGATACTTTTAATCTTAGGAATCCAGCATGGCATAGTAGAAAAAAACAACAACATGGAATTTTGGGTTATGTATCTATCTTTCCAGTCTCAGTCTTCTCTCTAACAAATGGGTATAATAATAATTACACCCATGTTGTGAGGATTGAATGAGATCCTAAGGCCATGGAATTAGAGTCAGAAGGAAACTTTTAGTCTATTCCAGCCCAGGTTATGGCTTGGGGAAGCTCAGTCTCAGGGATGTCACCCAGCTGGTACCAAAATTCCTAGTCCTTCATTTTTACACAGTGCTCGGAGGTCTGTAAACACTTTACTTTGTCATGTCCCTTGATACTCATAACAGCCTTGTGAACTAAATACTAAAAATGTCTGCAGTTAGATTTAAAGAGAGAAGGAGAATGGACAGAGACATCTGTTTTTTTTTTCCTTCTTTCATACCATAATGCTTCTTTAATTCTCATAAAAAGCACTGGAACCACTCGGTAAATGCAACTAATTCTTTAAAGTATTATTGAGGTAAGGTTGGGCTCAAGGTGCCCCTGATTTTAGAGCAACCATGGTCTCAGGGCAAGTGGCTAGTCTTGGGAAGGACCTTTTACCTTAAGCCAAATGGAAGGAAGAGTAGATTGTACCCAAATCATTAAGCAGAGGTGGTAGAGACATGAGGGCCACGTGGTCAGGATAGTGATGGTAGGGCGTGTATGTGGAATACAGCTTGTAAAGGATCCCCTCCTAAGGGGATAAATCTAATTTTGTCTCTCTAGGACAGGATAGCCAGGATTTCCACTTCACCTAGCCCATACCCATTAGCAGTGGGGTTTGAGAGTTTTGCAAAGTAGCTTCTCCTCAGAGTCAAGGCCTGAGAAGAAGCGATCTCATGGCCCTCTGCCTTGTCCAAGTGGCCAATAGGAAGTTGACATTAGGGGTGGGGGAATAAAGATTCCAGATTTTGATTTTTACTCACCCTTTTACTTCTCCAGATAAAAACTCAGTTTTAGTCCAGCCTGGATGGAACCAAATGCCTCTGCCCATCCTCTTTCTCTCTAATTCTATTTGCAGACATTTTTAGCACCTAGCTCACAAGATTGTTGTGAGTATCAAGGGACATAATGTGTAAAGTGTTTTGTAGACCTATCAATGAACTATCATTATTTATAGTGTTCTCAAGTTTGCAAAACATTATTACTTCATTTGATTCTTGAAGCATCATGCCCTGATGAGGTCTGTACTACAAGTAATTTTTTAAATATACAGATGAAAAACTGAGGCTTGAGGAAGTTAAACACCTTCACAATTATTTTCTAAGTTCATAAGCTCTGAGTCTTTCTGACTCCAGATTCAGTGTCCTTTCCACTCCTCCCTGCTGTGTCTTTTTCTTTTTCATTCTCTCAGCCTTAACTGCTCCTGTGGTAGCGACCTGGAACTGTGGCATAGTGGTTAGAACTGGATTCCAGTTCAGATACTATCTATTTTACTTATTATCCAGTGACCTTGGGGTAAGTTGAAGGCAGGATAGTGGAAAGAACATAGACTTGCAATTAATGGGTCTGAGTTTAAATCCTAGACTTAGTAAATTGCTTCCCTTCTGGGTTTCATTTGTTCTTCTCTAAGATGAGAAAGTTAGAGGAAATAAACTCTGAGGTCCCTTCTAAATCTGTGCTTCTTAGTTGCTTTCTGTGGGACTCAGTTTCCTCAGCTTTAAAATACATGGACTAATTGGTCTCTACAAAGTATCAATCTAAATATCCTGTTTAGTCTCAAGAACATGTGTTGGGCCCAATTCTGAAACATTCTATCTCCCAAATGTAATTTTTCTCAGCCCCTAGAGACCACACTCCCACCCCTTGCTCCTTCAGTATCTGGCTGGGCTAGTATCTCTATTCTGTGTTTGAGTTTGATCCATCAGGGATTATGGAGTCTCCCTATTCCATCATGGTGGCGACTTCCCATCCATTTCTCCAAGAAAGACTCTTTGGCATCCCCCTGGAGCTTCCCCAAGCAGACACTCTCTTCCTACCCACTCAGATGGGCACTCTCTACAAGGAGCAGGAAAAGAGCCTGGGGTCTGGCTGTCTCACTCCCCTTGGGTTGAACGATATTTGGAAGGATCAAAGATGTATTTTTATCACTCGTTCATGCACTCCTGCCTTGGAGATGATAGTTGTCCTTGGGCAAGACCCGACCTGACAGACAAGCTCTGTGTCTTGTCAGCAGCAAGAGTGAGAGATAAAGGGGATATTAATGTCGTTCTGAATTACGAGATGGCATCAGGCTGCACAGGAGTCAGAATGGGTGAGGAGGAGCTCTCTTCCTACTGCTGTTTCAGTCTCAGCTAATAGGACATTCTGACCCTTCTGCCCGAGGGACCTTAACTCCCAGCTGGCTGCTCCATCTCCGGGGGTGGAGGAGAGGCTTCCTGATTCATCCTCCAGATTAAGAGATGATGAATTTGCTTGCTCACCTGCAGTCTTCTTTAGAGGCTCAAAGCCTGGGAGTCTAGTGTGAGCTGTGCCCACACCCAGCTTGGATGTGGGGGTGGTGAAGGGAGCCATCCTGCCACCCAGAGTATGCCCAAGTATTGGGGTTTGGTTGTTTGCCCCTGCAGTGCGTGCCTGTGGCTTGCCCGTTGCTGCTGGGGAGTGTCTAATATTGGGGACATCTGTCCCTCATTCTGACCTAATGCTGTAGAAGAGAGAAAAGTTTGGCTCTGTGTAATCCTGGGCAAGGCCTGAAGTTTCCCCATCTATAAAATGAGAAGGCTGCACTCTTTGAACTTCGTGGGGGGCCTTCCATTCTAAATGCTGTCATTTTATGAAATCTTAGGAAAAGGGAGACATCTAGGAAGTTTTAAGCTCTAGGAAGCAGCCGGTTAGTTCAAAGCATACAAGGGGCAAAAAACATCCTATTTATTCCCAAGAAGTTTCAGGAGTTGGGCCCAATTCTGAAAGGTTCCATCTCCCAAATGCAATTTTTCTCAGCCCCTGAGACTGCACCCCCCACCCCCCTTGCTTCTTCAGTATCTAGTTGGGCCAGTAGTATTCTGTAGTAGTACCTTAGGTCCCAGGTGAAATGTTACCAGTTTGGGGGACTTTGGGAGGCCAGTACTAATTTACCTTCCCAAATGAAACTCTATGGGGTCTTGTGTGATTTCTTCATCTATGGAGAAATTAAAGGTAGCCCAGTGGAGATTAGTATCTTTTTTCTAGTGTCAAACTATGGTGGGATTCTTCCTCCCCCCTCTAAAAAGAAATCCCTCCACCTTCCTCCCCACAAAAAAAAAAAAAAAACCAAAACAAAACAAAACAAAAAAACAAACAAACAAACAAAAAACAACCACAAAGATTTAGGTAGAAGGTCTCTGATTTAATCCATTCTTATATTTAGTGCCATCTATGGAGAGTGCCTGTATTCTCCAGGTGCTGCTCCAGACCAGACTAGGGCCAGACCAGGTGGATGAGGGCTGGACCAAGACTGGCTCCATCTTGCTTCCCACTCCCTGCAGCCCCCAGGGTGGGGGACAGGAGGGGCAGGGGCGGCTGGGGCTCAGCCTCGTTGGAATGTGCAGCTCCAGGGAGGTGAGCTCAGGGGGATGGAATTTCACCCTAGCTAGAGAGTGAGGGAGTCACCCCACGAGGCCCTTGGCGGAGGGATTTTGGTCGTGTAGTTTCCTGCCCCTGTCCGGGTGCTCATGGCGTCAGGGAGAGGTGAATTCCCAGCCCTGCTTCACTGTATGGTGAGTCAGGGACCCAGGAGGTCTTCCAAGGACCCATCTCCATGACTACCAGGACAGAGCAAGGCAAGGGAGTGGCTGCAGATAGAGATCTCCCCACAATGCGGCCCTTTCAGCCACAAGGGCCACTTACATATTTGCCCCCTCTGAAGGGCCAGGAAGCATGACAAGGGCCTAGCAAGAAGGACTGAGCTTTATAGATTCTCCACCCACCTCGAGCCGACAGCAGGGGCTCAGCCTGGGAGCCAGCCAGCGCCCCACTGGGAAATGCTCTGTATTTCCCTTCTCTGAGGCATGAATTGGCTCCAAGTTCCCTCAAGTCTAGGAGGGCGAGGCGGCTTCCAACTCCTCCCACAGGGGTGGGGGTGAGTCCACAGACCTGGGCCTGTGGCCCAGGTATGTCTGGGATGGGATGCAGAGGAGGGTGTCACTCTGGTGGACTCTTAGCTCCAAGCTCCTGTCTCTGCTTGGATAGCCCTTCTTTCACAGGGGGCCATTCTTTCCCCTTCCTTTCTGGGGTGAGGCAGCCAGAGTGGGTGAGGGGGCAGCCAAGGTCTCTCAAAAATGAGCACGAGGGACTGTTAGGGTGGGAGACCAGGAGTGGGGAGGAAGGACGGCTTGGTGAGTAACGGAAGCAGAGGAGGGCAGGCTGGGCAAAGCAGGCCCTGAGAAGGAGGCTGGGCCCTACTCCATGAAACCTGTCACGCCCCAGGGCCCATGCGCCTGGAAACGGAAGCTGGTGAGGAGCCAGCAGTGTGGGGGACAGCTGGAGCCATGGAGATGGACACCAGCTGGAGACTGGGGTTTTCCAGCTTCCTGAGATGACAGCAAGAAGGCATTGCCAAGGTCTAAGGAGCTTGTGATGGAGGCCTTGATAGCAAAGGCGTGATGGGTCAGGAAGGGTGGACTGAGATAAGAGGGGCAACTGGGTGGCTGCAGGGGAAGGAGGGGCCAGGGAGAACCTCAGGGTTTCCATTTCCCACAGAGAAAAAAATTGGCTAGCCATAGCAGCAGCCTCCAGGGTCTTATCAAGGAGATGCAATGCTCTGCTTCTGGAAATTGCCTCCATTTCTTCTATCAGTGCCGCAAGAGAAACATAGCCAGGGTAGTCAGAGTAATTCCCCTCTGGGGAGGTTCCCTTCCTCCTTTCTCCCCCCTCATCCTTTCATCACTCTGGGAGTTAGTTGCCACTGTAGGAAAATCCAGGGTCCCTCTGCTCACTGCCAATGGTGCGGAAAGCTGGGTACTGATTTCCAATGCCTTTCTGATGGAGGTGGAACAGTCCACTAGCAGACCACAGCAGCCACCTCTGCCATGGATAGCCTCCGCTGCTCAGCTTTGGAACTCATGCCCTGGAGTTGAGCTAACTTGATTAGTGAATGGGTGGAGCACAAACCCAATTAGCCCAGGATTATTTTATTGGCTCCAGAACACCTGACCTGATCTTGCCTCACACCTACAGCTCTTTGTCTGGGCTTCAGGAATCCTATCTACCCAATTCCTGTTGTTCCTGGAAAGAACATCTCAACAGTCTTCTCTGTGCATTTAACTCACATGCTTGTGATTCGCCAGACCTCTTCCTATTGCTACTCCTCTATAATATGTATCTTCCTCTGTTAGAATGCAAGTTCCTTGAGGAAGAGATTGTTTTATTTTTACATTTGTATCCATCTCCACTTCCTTTCCCCTCTCTTCAAATCCAGCACAGTGGTTGGCATATAGAAAGTAATTATCATGTGATTTTTTTTAATAAAATAACTTTTTAATTTCAAAATACATGCAAAGAGAGTTTTCAACCTTCAACCTTGCAAAACCTTGTGCTCCAAAAGATCAAGAATTTCAAGGGAATTAATGAAAAATGCAAATGAAGGTTATTATATTATATATTTATATATATGTATGTATTATATTATAAAGTAGCAGTAAATCAAAGCTATTTGGTGTACTGGCTAAAACTACAGAAATCAATTAATGGAATAAGTTAGTTTCACAAAATATTAATCAATGACTATAGTAATTTAGTGTTTGAGAAACCCAAAGACCCCAGCTTCTGGGATAAGAACTCACTAACTGTCAAAAATTGTGGAAATTTGGAAATTACTATAGCAGAAACTAGGCATTGACCCACACCTAACACTCTATATACCAAGATAAGGTTAAAACGGGTTCATGATTTAGACATAAAGAGTGATACTATTATAAGCAAATTAGAAGAAAATCTTGTGTTCCATTTTTTTTCTCTTTTCCTCTCCCTCTCCCCTAGGCAGCAAGGAATCCAATATAGTAAAACATATACAATTCTTCTAAATATATTTCCACATTTATCATGCTGCACAAGAAAAATCAGATTAAAAAAAATGAGAAAGGAAAAAAGCAAAAGTGAAACTACTATGTTGTGATCCAAAATTCAGTTCCCATAGTCCTCTTTCTGGAAGCAGATGGCTCTCTCCATCACAAGTCTATTGGAATTGGCCTGAATCACCTTATTGTTGAATAAAGTCAAGTTCATCACATTTGTCACATGTTTTTTCAAAATTCACTCATTCATTCATTCCGCATCTCTTGCTAAAAATGCCTTTCTTTCTCTCTTTGCCTACTTAAATCCTACTAATCTTTCAAGACCCACTTCAGGTCCCATTTCCTCCATTAAGCCTTCCTCGATTACTCCTTAGGTCTCTTGTCTCTTCCTTCTTTTCACTAGCATCTGAACTGACAAACTCATGTTTAATCACACAGTATCTTGTGGTATTGTTCTCTAGCTTTTTTTTTTTTGGCTGTGTTGGTGGTTGAATCAATATAGTTTGTTGAAGATGAGGGTGATCATTAGCTGTGGGAGTAGAGAAGGTGGCTGCTGTAGATGTAGCAATGGGGGGGGGGAAATATTCCTTTTTTTCTCCTTTTACCCCATCACAATTTGCTGTTTAGTTAGTTTCCATTTAGAAAATCAGCTGGATAAGGCTTTTAAAGGGCTTTTCCTTGAAGATTTATCATTGTAAATCTCAATTAGATTCTTAAACAAAAATTTCCAAATCCTGGAAAGAAAAATGTAGAAATTGGATGAACAGATCTTAAAATTGCCCCCCAGTTTTGACCTTTAATATTTGAAAGCTCTCTCTCTCCACAACTCACGTCCCCCAGCTCTAACATTCTGTGTTCTAAAATTCTGCTTACTAAGGTCTTTTGTATCTGGCATTATTCAGTGTTCTAAAGTCCATTCTAGATTTGACATTCTGTGCTTCATAATTCAGTATTTTAACATTCCTTTAAACATTTTATATTTCAAAATTCTGCATTCTAAGGTCCCTTCCAGATTTGAAATTTTGTTTTGGTGTTTTGTATTTGCAGATATCTTCTGGCTCTGACATTCTATGATTCAAAATTCCTTGTTCTAAGTTGTCTTCAAGGTGTGACACTGTGTTCTGAAATTCTATTTACCAAGACCTCTTTTGGCTCTGATGTTCCAAACTCCTTCCTAACTCTGAGATTTTATATTTTAGGGCAGAGGTAGCAAACATGTGGCCTACAAAATTTCTGTCAATTTTAACCAGATTAAATTAAATTTAACCAGATTAAATGTAGATATTTAACAAAATAAATAAAAATACACTAAAAACAGATAATATTACAGTTAAAACGGTCAATATATGGTCTTCAGGGATCTTTCTGTGTAGATTAGTGGTCCCCATTTCTATTTGTTTGACTCTACTATTGGTCCCTTCCAGCTCAGACATTCAATGTCCTTAGCTCTACCCTCCCTAAAACTCTCATCCCCACAATGACCTAATTGCTTAAAACGTACTTCCCAAATCTACCTGCTTTCTAGAGACAGTGACCTAAGCTTGGATCTGTGTCATTAAGATTTTGGTCACTGGCTAAAAGAAAAAGCCTAATTCTCTGCAAGCAAATCAGAAGTTCTTATTCTTTTATTCTGCGTTGTCGGGCATAATAGTTTGCAATTCCTCTACTTGGTTGATTTCCATAAGGGTCTGGGGAACAGCTTCTGGGCTACAGGGGACATCAGACTCCAACCTGGCAAAAGGCTCAGGTGTCTAGTGGCGAAACCTTTCCCCTTGGGGCCTCAAACATTGGCCACTCGATTTCACCCAGGATATGGAAAGTTTAGCTGATGGCCATTCAGCTCAGGAACATGTTTGAAATCCAGCCCACCCTGGAGAGACTAGAGTCATTAGTTTCAGGGGTCCAGTCTTAAGTGAGATGAACTTTTGGGTCTCAGTTTACATTTCAGTGAGTCCTGAGTCAAACGCCGCTCACTGGTGACAATCAGGCCTTTGTTCCCTAGAGGTGGAGCCCTCCAGTTGCTGGGGACCCACAATGCTCTCTGTGTTATCAAATCTGAAGGGGCAAGGAGTGGGGGCAAGGAGGGGCAGGGAAGCAAAGACACAGAATTGGTTTCTAGAGGGGTAGTATTTGGGCTGGGCACACAGGATGTTAGAGTAGAAATAATCAACTTGGATAGCTCTGCCCCTTTTAAGCAAACCCTAAATATAACATTCCAAATAATGTTGAAAAAGTAAAATAACTTTGGATTTAAAAGTGAGAAGACCTGGGTTGAGTCCCCAGTCCTTGTCTGTACGATCCAAGCAAACCCATTAACTTCTTTGGATTTCCATTCCTTATGAGAAGACTAAATAAGATCAAAACTCTACAGAAAACTAGTATTGTGCAAATATTATTTCCTATTATTCTTGATGTAATAATATAATGAACAGTATTTTATAGAGACATCATGACATGATGGATAGAGGGCTGGTCTTGGAATTTTAAAGACCTAAATTCTTATTTTCATTGAACATAGGAATTTATGTTATGAAGTAGTTGCCAGTCTACATTGATAGATTTTAAGCCACAAGTTCTCCACATGTCCAGGAGGTAACTCCCTCCCAAACTCAACTCAAAGCCATAACACTTTAGGGGACCTGTGTTCTTCTTGATGTGGGTGTTCCCTCCATTGGTCTGTATTGAAATCAGGATTTTTAAAGTTTTTTGTGAGTCTTATGAGTCCCCTGGGCAGTGTGTGGTATCATGATTTTAAAGGATAAAATAAAAAAAATTGTAGGGTTACAAAGAAGACAAGTTTGGGAAATACAACTAGTATATATGAAAATACATATTAAAAAAGAAGTTGATCAAAACCTTTTACTCCTGTATGATTCTTGTTTAAGGTTTTCCCATAGATTCTCCACCAAGATGCTCAAGACCTTCTCTTGGTTTTAAAACTTTGCTGGGATTAGTATAGGAGTCAGGCAGTGTCCATATGTTTGTTAAATAACCAATTATCCCATAGAAACTCAATGAATGGAAATTGCCTCTTATAGAGAATATGACATAGAACTTTATGCTCCCTCCATTGATTTAGTCCATCAATATCTAGGAGAAGTATCCAAGATGGACAGTGAGTTGTATCCAGAGTTGACTTGGAGGAAGAAAGCCAACTAGATTGTTTTTTGGATGCTCTTTCAATCCCAAGATGACCCCTAACACACCAACAAACCCTTAAAAACAAAAGATCATTTTTCTTCCTTTTCTTGGGTGAAATGTGACTTTTGTGTAAAACAAATTTCATTATTAACATCTTTAGAGGATGAGATTCTCTGAACAAATGAAATGGATAAATCAAAAGATATGCATTCAGCATTTACTATAGGGCAGGTATGGTGATGAGGAAAAGGACCATGATTTCTTCAGTGCTGGGCTACCCATGTTATCTTACACTGCAGAATAGGTGCCCAGACAATATTTGTGAAATAATAGAATAAATAAAAAAGAGAGGGCACAGAGGTGGTTTCTGCCATTCCAAAATAGCGTTCTCTATTTTATATTTTTAAGGTAGTTTTCAGTAATCTTTTCTTCATCCAAAGGGAGACTATTTTGACCAAATTTATGTCCTTTTTCTGTTGTTTCTATCTGACTCTGAGCCATTTCACTGCTCATGGATGAAATCTTCCAGAAAAGGGTAAAGGAGAAGTAACAGGATTCTTTTGAGTCCTGTTAAAAGCTTTGATTTAGAAGGGTGGGGAGAAGGAGAATATTGTCTACAGAGAGGCTGCTACTTATCCCTTTTGCTTTGGGTAAATGAAAGTGAATCACCTCTTAGTTGGAGTCATTCTAAAATGCCTGGAGTCCATAGCAAGTCAAGAGTGCTATTTCAAGTGATCACACTGGGATAATTCATTGGCTTTGGGATGTTTGGCTTATAGGAATAATAATTAACAATAACAATAAAATAATAATAACAACAATAATAACAATAACTCACATTTTTGTACTGTCTGGAAGTTTGTGAAGTACTTTACTCATCACAGCTCAAAGTATTGTTATCCCCCAATTGCAACTGGAGGAAACTGAGCCTTACAGAAGGTGAAATGACATGCCAAGATCTTAAGTTAGTAAATAGAAGAGTTGATTCTCAAACTCAGGTTAAAGTCAGGGGGATTTTCAGAATAGGTTCTTCTTGCCGTTTTACTCTAACTCAGTCAGTACTTACTTAGAAGTATCTCTGGACATATATGCCTAAACTTGTGCTAATAGCAAATAACTGATTTTTCAAATAGTATTTTACAGTTTGTAAATCACATCTACAATAGCTGATGTTTTGTAGTACTTTAAAGTGTATAAATCATATCTACAGAGATAATTTCATTTATAGCAACTCTTCCTTAGTTACATTTTACAGATGTAGAGATTGAGGCTCAAAGAGTCTTTTATACTCATGATCACATACATGTCAGAAGCAGGATATAAAATCTAGACTCTACCTATGGAGCTAGTACTCTTCATTTTTTTTTTATTATGTGGTGATTATAGAATAATTCATAATGATATAAGGAAGTGCTAAAATGAATGGTGCCGAATTGAGGTTCATTAAAAGTTTGGAGAAAGGAGAGAGCTGCATAGACTGGAATAGTCAGCAGCTGCAGGGAAGAGGGGAAGGGGAAGGAAAGAAACATTCATTAAATACCTACTAGGTTTGCCTGGAGAAGGAAATAGCAAACCAATCCAATATTTTTGCCATGGACAGAGAGTTGGACATAACTAAACAACAATGTATTAGGAACTGTACTAAGTGCTTTAGAAAATGTACTCTTACAATAGCTTTTGAAGTAGGTGGTGTTATTATCCCCATTTTACAGTTGGGGATACTGAGAGAGGTATCAGTGAAGAGACTCAGGCAGAGACACTCACCCCTCTTATAGGTGTCTGAGGCCACACTGGAACTCAGATCTGTTTGAATCTCTAGAAGAGGAGGGATGTACTTTCGAGAGGTAGGACTTGTCTATGTGAAAAGGTCATTTCCCCCCCCCCCCATGTTATTGGGGTGGGAGGGTTACAGCTTGATTAGAGGCATGGAGATGGAATGAAGGTGGTAGAGACTGAGATCTTTCTAGAGTTAATGATTAACACTGAGGAGTGAATGTTGGAGAGGAAAAATGGGGCCAGATGATGGAAGACTGAATGTTGGGCTCAGAAACTCAGGGCTTGATTTAATTTAATTACCAGCAAGAAGGTCTTACAGTCAGAGACCTCTGGGACTGAGATGTATGATCACTGGTTGTCTTCATAGCAGGAGGGCTACTTCTTGGGGGAGTAGATGGGGATAGGAATGAGGGGGGGCAGGTGTATCTCGGTGGAGCTGTTTGTATTTTGATGGCAGACACATCCAGGCAGTGTCCCCTAATTTGGTCTTTCCAGTTTGGATTTCTACAACTTAATGCAATATAGAAGACGACTCTGGGTTTTGTCACTCATTAGCTGTGGGGGACCTTTCTTCCTGTCCTCTGGTTTCCCATCTGCAAAAAATGTACCAGATGAGTCCTCGGGTCTCAGTCCAGTCAATAGTTTTGGCCTCCAACTTCAGGCTGGCTAACCTTAGCCCCTGGGCCTGTGCCAGGATCTCCCAGTTACCCTGAGCTCACTCTTCTATGGCTGGGGCTGGGGGATTGGGGCAGGAGGACAGAGAGTGGGGGTCATGCCTTTCTTCCTGGGCTCCTCTGTTGGAGATTCTAGCCGTGCTCTTTCTGCCTTTTCACAGTTGTGAGTCTGTCAGCATTTTAATTACAGCTCCCTCCTTTCAATGGTTTACAACTCAACCGTAAAAATGTGCCCTGAGCTAAAACTTGGCACCTGTGAGTGATTTACTCCTGTGCTCATTTCTATATTTGGTGCCATTGAAAACACAGTGGCCAACTCTTCAGAGGCAAAGGAAAAGAGGCATTTTGGGTTTTGTTTGTTTGTTTGTTTGTTTTAAAGAATGGATGAATTTTCAAGAAAATTTTTTGAAATATTTTTCTATTTAAAAAATTCCAGAAAAAATACTTAAGATGATCCTGTGTTTTAGAAGGAACCTTATAGATCATCTAATCCACCTTCTCCTTGTATAGATAAGGAAGCTAAGACATAGAAAAGTTTAATGATTTGCCCAGGATCACATAGGTAAGAGATCTAAAAGATTGAAACCCTGATGCCAAGGTGCAGTTTTCTCTGTTATGCTATATTAGCTGGCTATTCCTTTGTTGGGAGAAGGTGCCATCCTCTCCACATAATTGGTTTATTCACAAGGTTTTCTTGCAAGTTATTTTTGCAAATTATCATTTGCAAGTACTCTTTTCCAACAACCTTCTCCACCCCCTTGGGCTGTGTTTTTAGCTGAAGCTGCTCTGCCATTAATTTATTAGTTGATCAGAGAGGCTTCTGAGGCTGTTCAGTACACTTTCTTCCTTTGAGCTAATTCTCTTTGGGTTTGGAAAACTGAGCTATCTGAGTTCAGATCGTCCCATGGTAGCCAGCTAAAACAGTCAGATTTGAATGGAGATTCCCCTATGATCCCTTTTGAGTCTCCTAAAAGAGTGGGGCCCATGGTTTTCCAGCCTCTTCTTGGAATGAAGGTTTTTTTAGCCAAAAGGATGAGGGGCAGACCACGAAGCAGCCTCTCCCACCCCCTCCATTACCTCAGGGTGAAGGGGTAGTAGTTCTTCAAGATTCTCCCCTCTCTCTATCCTACCTCCCAGGGCCCACCCAACTCTTAGCTGGAAATGGTGAGGAAGAGGGAGATAACCAAGGGTGGTTCCTAAGGATGGAAAGTCAAAAGACTCCACCAGAAACAGGAAAGATGCTATTAGGAAACTGGCTTCTGGGAGCCTGACTCCTGGGGGCCCAGGGTGGGGGGTCAGAGGTCAGGAGGGAAGCTGTTCCCAGCTTCCAGGATAGCTAAACTGGTCACTGGGATACCAGCTTCTTTTCTCCAGATTTATAATAGAAAAGAGGATTTGGGTCATTTGGAAAGGAGGGAGGGGCTGAATTCTGATTTGGGAGCTATTTAGCCTTTGTGGGGGAGGGGGAGAGAAATGAGGGGTCAGGACTGGGAGGAGGTCAGCACTATGGATGCCTCCATTCATTTCATTCATTCATTTATTCAACAAAAAATAACTGAGGTAGCCTTTGGAATGTTTTTACATTCCAACCTTGAGCTAGGTGCTGATGGGGCCACAAATATGAGCCATGATCATCTCTGGCCAAAGAGAGAGAAATGCTTCTTGTGCCATATTCCTTCAAGCTTCTGAGAATCAGTCTCTGGCCAGAATTACTGAAAATTCAAGGGGGTAAAGGTTCTTATGTACTAAGATGGATGAGGATGTGCCATTTGGCACCCATGGCTGAACTGGATCAATTACTCAAGTTGCTGAAATCAGAGTCAAGAGAGAGAGAGACAGAGAGAGACAGAGACAGAGACAGAGAGACAGAGAGAGAGAGAGAGACAGAGAGACAGAGACAGAGAGAAAGAGACAGAGAGGGAGAGAGAGGGAGGGAGAGAGAGAGACTAAGAGATTGAGAGACACAGAAACAGAGACATAGAGAAAGACACACACAGAGACAGAGACAGAAAAAGACAGAGATACACAGAGAGACAGAGAAAAGGAGAGGGAGAAAGAGAGACAGACTGGAAGGAGACCTTTAGGGACAAAAGTGGGGTGAGGGATGGGGGATGGGTGGGAATCCCCAGCCACTGAGATAAAAGCCAGAAAATTCCTCTGGTCTAAATGATCCAGTCTGGCCACCTGCACTGATGGATTCAGCAGATAATTGCTCAGTTCTCCAATGGAGATAGTACTTTTCTTTGGAGGATTCTCTGAGGGTACCCCTAGGAGATGTGCCAGGTCTTTGGTGCCAGAAGACAATTGACCTGGGATTTTGTAAGTCCTTTGGGCAAGGAGGAGTTGTACCCCAAACCTCACAACTTCCTGGCTTCTCTGCACCAACAGCTAGGGCCTCTGAGACTTGCCTCAAATTCAGCTCAATTCTCCTCCCTTCATTAAGTTTTTGCTGAGTAGCCACTATATCCTCAGCCCCATACAGGCCACTTAAGAGTTATAAGACAAATGCTCAGACCTGTGAAAGTTTAGTCTCGTTGAGGCTAGAAGACCTGTATATACAAGATAGTGAAATTATTATAAAAGGAAAAATGAATAGTTCCTTTCTCTGGGCCTCAGTTTCTCATTTACAAAATGACATGATTGGTCCAGATGACCTAATCCAAGGCTCTCTTTCTGAACCCCAGATCCTAGAAGAAGTGCAATATCTGGGGGCCCTGAAATCAGGAAGACCCGAGTTAAATATGGCCTCAGAAACTTAACATTTACTAACTGTGTGATCCTGGGCAAGCCATTTAATCCCAACTACCTCACCAGGAAAAAAAAAATGCAATATCTGTCTGATATAGACGGCTATGTGGTACAGTGGATAGAGCACTGGAAGTTCAAATCAGCCTCAACTTAGATGTTGACCCTGAACAAATAACTTAATCTCTGTTTGCCTCAGTTTCTTTATCTGTAAAATAGAGATAATAATAGCACTTATCTCCCAGGACTGTTGTGAGGATCAAATGAGATAATTGTGAAGTGTGTAACACAGTACTTGGCACATGGTAAGCGCTTTATAAATACTAGTTATTATTATTATTATTATTATTATTATTAGTGTATGTGGTATGGATCATAAGTGCTAAAGGAACCTGGAGAGGGAGACTAGAAAAGGAAGGCTTCCTGAAGGAGTCGGGTTGAATTTAGCTAAATGGAAAGGAAGGTGGAAAAAGAAGGAGCAGAGAAGAGGGTGGGGGAGCTTTACAAGTATGGAGTGTCTGGGGATCACTGAGGTGGATGATCGGGTTGGAGCATGTACACAGCAGGGAGTTGTGAGAGCCACATTTGGGTGGGTGGGGTGGGGCAAGGCTGTAGAGGGCCTTGAATGCCAGACAGACTAGTTAGGATTTGATTGGATAGGTGGTGGGGGTGGGGTGCAGAGCCAGTGAATGTTTTCCAGCAGGCTACTGGCATGATGAAACTTGAACTTCCAAAGAGGACAGATTTGGGCCATGAGGTATCAGTCTCCCTTGGTGTTGAAACCAACAACAACGTCATTCCCCCAGCAGACGCCGGACAGACAGACCTGAAGCAAAGCTGTGTGACTCGGGGCAATTTCTCTTGCATTCCAAGGACCATGTTTGGGGATGGCTGCCATTCCCAGCTCAGTCAAACAGGAATATTCGGAATGGCACAAGCACAATGTGACTAGAAGAATGTGGCCAGAAAGAAAAACTTGAACTATTCACTGAAGAATTTTTTCCCTCCTCTCTTTCTTTCATCTCAGTTGTCCAGAAGGAACACACCTGCATGCGAATGAGATGCAGCTTTGGGTGGGGAGGGATCGATGCCTTGTGTTGTGGAAGCTCTGGGACTGGAAGGATAATGACAAGAAGGGCTCCCATTTCTGCAGCATTTTCTGGCTGTTTCTACAGGAAGCAGGTAGAATCATGTAGACTGAGATCTAGGGAGTTAGGGCATTTTGTCCCAGTTTGGGACTTGAACTCAGAGCTTCTGATCCCAGGGTTTTGCCGCTCTGAACCTGTAGCAGACGGGAGCGGCCCAGAGACACTCTGGTGACCTGAGTAACTCTCTTGTCCCCTGGGCTGTAGTCTCAGGGATTGGTGCCCAGGTAGGCAGGGAAGAGCAGTGGAAAAAGAACTGGGTCTGCAGCAGGGATCCCCAAGTGCAAATCTTGTCTTAAACATTTAGTAGTTGTGTCACTCCAGGGGCAAGTCAATTTTCTCATGTGTGAAATAAACAGCACCATGGCTTGCTAAGATCTCTAAATCTCCAGCTATACTTACTCAGATCCTTTGGTGAAAGATCTCAGAAAGGAAGAACATGCTGAGTTCTGCTTTAAGACAATTTAGCATGTCATTTGAGGTACAAAACCAATAAATTAAGGGGGAGATGATTAACCTTAGAAAATGATTCTCCATCTCACAGATGAGCTCATAAAGTCTACATCTAGAGATGGCTTCAGAGGCTGCTTAATCTGACCCCCTCATTTTATAAATCTTAAAGAAACTGAGTTCTAGGGAGATTGTGACATCTGAAGTCACACAATTGATGTCAGAAGCAAGATTTTGAACTCAGGTTCTCTAACTCCAGATCTTCCTGCAAAGTCCCTTTAAATAAAGGATTGTTTCCTAGTGCACCTAAGTCTTCAGTTTAATTCAGTAAACATTTAAATGCCTGCTATGTGCCAGGCATTCTACTGAGGGTTGGGGAGAGGAAAAATGGCAAAAGAGTCCCTGCCCTTGAGGAATTCACAATCTAATAACATGCAAACAAATATATATAGGATAAATGGGAAATAGAGAGAAAGCAGAAGAATTAAGAGGCATTAGGGACAATATTTGAGGAACAACACTGGTCTAGATTAGACTGCATGCTGAACTTGGGAGTTGGGAGATTTGGACTCAAATTGTGGTTCTTCTATTAGCTGTGAGAGTGTACAGGTTTTGATTGCTCTATCCTCAGTTTCCTCTTCTGTTAAATGGTTAAATGCTAGGAATACTCACAACACTGAGAAAAAAAGCACTTTATGAATCTTAAAGTGCCCAGAAAATGTAAGTGATCGATTCTTTTGGCGAGAAACCTCTTCCAGTCCTCCTTGATTTCCATTCCTTCCCTCTGACACTGCCCCCAGTTCATTGTGCCCATATCTTATTTTTTGTTTGTAAGTTGTCTCCCCTACTAGTCTGTGAGAGCAATGGCTGTTTTTTTTTTTTTTTTTTAACCTTTCTTTGCATCCCTGGAACTTAGATGGAAGCCTGGCAATGATAGGTATTTAATAAATGCTTGTTAACTACCTGGCTCTTTGACAAAGGGGCTGGGTGCAGGGTGGGGTGAGCAGCAAAGACAATTTTAAAGCTCAAATGTCTGCTCATTTCATAACTAGCTTAGTTACTGAATCTGGAATGAAAATACATGTACACTATAAGGCAGAATTTAATTTACATGAATCTGATTTCCCTAGAACTTGATAGGCCTGTGGCTGTTGTAGAAAGTGAGGGGTTTCTGTGCTCCAAAGGGTTTTCTAATCCAGGAATGCACTCCAAGCTGGTAATCTTCCCCTACCCCTTTAAATGTAGGACCACTTATATTTCTCATTTGGAATTGGTTGGATTCTAAAAGATCGGCTGTTGAGAAAAAAAGAATAAACCAACCCAAGTGTGATAGTATCTATCTATTCTGGGGATGAGCCAGGAAGTCATCTTGCAGCCAAATGTTTCTCAAGGCCCCTCCTCAACTCTCTACGTGGAGGATGCCTGGGGCTCACTTTGGTATATTGTTGGTACTCCCTAGGTGAAATGTCAAGGGGAGGACAGTTTCCTTCTTCCTTCCAAGGGTGTGAAAACTCCTTCCTTCCACTTCCTGTGTTCCTGACACTGGACAGAAATGGACAGAGAGATGGGGAGCTGAGTTCAGGGATACCATTAAGTGTTTGTAGTCATGGAATTTTTCAGAGCTGAAAGGGACCTTGAGTATCTAGAAAGATGGTAAACCTGAAGTTTAGAGCGGTGAAGTCACTTCCAAAGACAGGCAGCGAATAGCAGAAATGGAACGAGAATTTTGATCTTCTGGTTCCAAGACCCTCATGCTCTCTTTTTGATACTCCAAGTACTTCTGTGGGTTCTTCACCCTATATGAGTGAATCAGTTCTGGGGGGGGGTGAGATAAAAAGCTGTGTTCATCTCAGGTAGTAGACTTAGATGGGGCCAAGAACTGGGCCAAAGTGAGCAGAAATGAGGAAAAGAGGGCCAGATAAATTTAAACAACTAAAAGCAGGTCAGCTGCAGGACCAGGCCTATGAGCTAGGAGTCGGAGTGGTGGGGAGGTTCATCCTATTACTAGAGATCAGAATATGGCATTATGTCCCAAGTTCAAACAGAGAGGAAGGTCATTGGAAAGCAGATGCCTGGGTAAGGATCATTGCCCAAGAGAAGTGTCCAGCCAAGAGAAATGACTTATCCAAAGTGACACAGATGTTAAGGGGGAAGAGTAAGGATTTGAATAATAAAGCTGCAAGGAGGTAACTTATTTCAATCTCTTAGAGGTACTTTATTTCAGCCTCCTCGTTTTACAGATGAAGAAACTGAAGTGAGAGATTGTCACTTGATATTTAGCAGCTGTATAATCCTTTCTGTTCTTCACTTACCTATCTGTAGAATAAAAATTATAACAGCACCTCCCTCTCAGGAGCTGTTTGCAAATTATTTCCCCTATTAGTCTGTGAGATCAGGGGCTGCTTTTTTTTTAAAACTTTTGTTGAGAGGATCAAATAAATTACCATATAAAACCTTAAAGCACCAAAGAAATGCTAGATGATGATGATGACTAACCAAGGTCATCCAAGTAGTAAGTACTGGAACTGAGACCTGAATCCAGGCTTTATAACTCCACATCCATTGCTCTTTCACTCCATACCCAGTGTTAGAAGAGAGGGAAAAGCAAGGAGATTGAACAACAGGTGTGGGCTCCATTAACAATAGTAAGAAAAGAAATAATTTGATATTATGCCAACCCTTTGTCTGGACCTAGGAGCTCTGACTATTCTCTACAAAGGTAAGAGGCAGTGTGGTGTGGAAGCTGGGGAGATATGCTTTTAGTTGGCACAACCTTGGTCCAGATCCTGCCTCTGATACCATGAACAAGTCCAGCTGCTCACTGAGAGCCAGGTGCTTTGCTAAGGTTTCAACAGAAAGGCAGATTATTTCTGGGTGACATTGAGCAAATCAATTCCCCTCATTATCCTTCAGGAAATTCCCTTTAAATTATTTACAAATGTGACATTTTTTTTGAGGAGCAGTTGTTGCCCATGTAGTTGACATAAGTTTTGCTAGAAAAGATTAGTATCATCATTATCATCAGCCATCATCATCATCACCATGATCCATTAACCATCCCCATCCCCATCCCCATCACCCTAGTTTGCTTTACAGTTACTAAGGGTTCTCATGGGCACTCTTTCACTTGACCACAGTCATCCTCACAGATAGGAAGTGCAAGGATTATTGTTCCCATTGTTTGAATGAGGAAATTGGGTTCAAACAAAAGTGATTAATAGAAGCCACATTTACTTGCTTGGACTTAAATTAATTTCTTTCCCTTCCCAAGTGTGATGGGCTTTTGGCTTCACTTCAATGCCTTTTACTTTTGATGGAGTATACAGTGAGCGGAGAGAGCAGCACCAGCATCACTGAGCCTAGAAACTACATATTTTTTCTTTTTTAAAAATAATATTTTTTCATTTTTCAAAATACATGCAAAAATAGTTTTGCAAAACTCTGTTTTCCAAAATTTTCTTCCTCCTTCCCCTAGACAATAAGATTAAGCATTTGTAATTCTTCTAAACATATTTCCACATTTATCATACTGCACAAGAAATATCTGTTCAAAAGGGGGGAAATGAGAAAGAAAAAAAAGCAAGCAAACAACAATAACAACAGGTAAAAATTCCTTGCTGTGATCCATATTCAGTCCCTGTGATTCCCTCTCTGGATGCAGATGGCTCTCTCCATCACAACTTAATTGGAATTGGCCGGAAATACCTATTGTTGAAAAGAACCAAATCCATCACAGAAACTACACATTTTTTTTATCTGAGCAGGGTCTGCATTTTTTTTTGGGGGGGGAGAAGGATTCAAAAGACAGAACATGGCTTAGCATGAGATTTTTTTGGACCACCAGACTCCTTTTCTCCTTTGATTCAAAGGAGTCTTTGAGGAGGAGTCTGCCCAGTGACCAGTCCTGGGCCTGGCCTAGATTACATCCAGTTTAATGTCAAACCAATGAGACCACTGAGGCTTCCCAAAAGCATAGTTTGCAGGATTAGGACTGGTGAAGCTAATGTGATTATAGTACCCATCACTCTGTTTTCTCTGAAATGCCTGCTGCATGCTAATCATGATAACAAAAGGAGGAGGCTGACTTGTTGGGGTGGGGAGGGGAGGGAAAAGGGGGGTGGAGCTCACTCTCCAAGTCCAACACCAGCTCCAACTTCCTGGGACACCAAGCAAAGACCCTTGTAGAAGGCAAGTGTTTAAGGAGTAAAAGTGCAAGTGATCATCATGCAGGTGATAAAATACAAAAACTCTAAAGTGTGTGTATGTGAAAATATGTTAAAACAGACTAGCAGATTAGGATCCAAGAATTACAGTTCATAAGTAGGCTTAGGTAATCCATCTTTTTATAGGTATCATTAAAATCACTGATCTTTACTGTTTACCAAGAATGAAATTTGAGAATCAGCATGGCACAGTGGATGGAGAAATCTCCTGGAAGCCAGAAGAGCCAGATTCAAGTCTCTCCTCTGTAATAGATTGGCTTTGAAATGCTGGGGAACTAACTTACTTATCCTTTTGGCTCTTCAGGCAACTTTAATACTGTACATTTCAGAGAAAGTGTCGAAGAGGGAGTTTTGTAAAAGGGAGTTTTTTCTTCCAGGAGTCCACTGTTCTATTCCTGCCAACAGAAGCATTCACATGAAGCACCCTTGCAACTTTTTCAGAATGAAAGCTGAGAATGAGTTTTCATGCGGATTTCATTCTGTTTGACAGACATAACTTTAGATAGAATATTATTCCTGCCCTCATGGAGCATAAAATCTTTTAAGGGATTATGGCATATACACAATAATAACACTTAAAAAAAAACAACCCAGACTTTTGTTTTCTTTGATGGAGGGACTGTATCTGCATCTATCAATACAGATTGATTTGTTCTCTGCAATTAAGAGTCTTGGAGAGTTGCCTGAGGGGGGTAGCCCTGAAAAGTTGTAGGATTTACCCAGTGTCCCATATAATCTGTATGTACCACAGAGAGGATTTGAAGCCATATCTTTCTCTTCCTAAGTCAGCTCTTTATCCATATTATGCCCTTCTGTCTTTCATTTAATACAAAATAATACACTATTTAATTTAGCAGAAATTGATTAAGAGGATGCTGAATTCAACAGATATTTATTATATTATTGTTCTCTAGTTGTTTTCAGTCATGTCCAACTTTTCATGACTCCATTGGGGGTCAGACACTGAAGTGGTTTGCCATTTCCTTCTCTGGCTCATTTTACAGATGAAGAAAGTGAGGCAGAGTTAAGTGACTTGCTCAGAGTCACACAGTCAGTAAGTGTCTAAAGATGGATTTTAACTCAGGAAGAGGAATCTTTATTTGATGTGTCATTAACTGTGTGAAGTCCTTTTCTAACTCTGTCCAGGAATGCAAAAATCGATAAGACATGCCATAGATAGTACTCTGAAAGAGGTTAAATATTCCAAAAGATAAGACATAAGATAGGTCCAAGCCAAGAGTCTTGTGAGATGAAAACCATCTGAAGTCAGGCTGTCCCTAACTCAGTAAAACCAACAGCTCACATTTTCACAGTACTTTTGGAACCTTATCTTACTTGATTACCAAAATAAAGGGATGTAAGCTCTTGGAGAGCAAGGATTATCTAAGGTACATGGTCTCTGTGTTTCTGTATCTCTAACACCCAGTGTTACAATGTTGCAGTGCAAAAATGCTTTGCACATATTAGATTATTAATAACCACTTGTGGAGTTAAATTGAATAGTGCCATGAGGTACACACTATATCTGATACCTCTAATCTAGTCTCTCAAAGTGGAGATGACCCTGGGATCTTGAAGCTTGTGCCAGTATGCACAAACCTATGGGGCGTGTGACTATCCTGCCAGTGGGGCACTCTGTAAGCAGGAAGTATTGTGGAGGGAAAAGCCTGAGAACCTGGATTGTCTTCTCTCTGATACCTCTGACCTCTGTCCTTGGGCCAGCTGCTCGTGCCCCTTGATCCTGACTTTTCCCATCTGCAAAAGAGGGCCTCTGATGGCCTCTAAGGCCTCTTCCGGCTTTTTTGATTTGTGAACCTATAATCAAACCCAGCTTATATCTGGAAGGAGGAAGTGGAAAAATAGAAAGAAGTGGAGTTGGAGGCCTTGATGGGAATAAAGACTTTATTATTAAAATAATTATGATGATGGTGTTGGGCAAGTCATTATTTCTTTGGGCCATAGTATTCTCATCCACAAAATTAAATGAGGATCCCAGCACCCCTAAATAACAATATTATCATCAGAAAAAGGACAGTCTTCAAGTGATGTATTTATTTAGGCTACAGTAACTCACAAAGAGTCTTGGCAGCAAGAGGGATTTTGATCTGCATCAGTAGAGGCAATGGCCATACTGATGAAATTATAGCTTTTTTTCTGAAATATTGCAATCAAGCAATAACAGATATTCATTAAGTACCTACTATGTACTAAATACTATGCTAGAATAAGTTTAAAGAATGAAACAATACCTATCATCAAAAGATTTATATTCTAATTGGGAAGGAGAAAAGTATGGATGTGCATGCTTATGTGTGTATATATAAGCATACATATACATATATATGCTTGCATAGGTATATGTGTTTAGGTAGATGGGTATGAGTGCATGTACACACACACATATATATATATATATATGTGTGTGTGTGTGTGTGTAATATATTTTAGATTATATATATATGTATAATATGTAACTATATGTATAGTACAAGCATGAAGTTAACAAATATAAAAAATATACTATATTGTTCAGACTAGCTTTCTGGAGATCCTTCTTTTGGGCCTTGGTCTTTAGGTGGAGAAGTGATGAAGGCAGGAGAGCCACCAGGAGGATGGTCAAAAATGGAATGTCCCTCTTTCAGTCCTTCTTAGCCCTTATATACCTTATTGTAATTACATCATTACAGCATACCATGTGTGTGTGATAGAGAACCATTGCATCACCATACTAAGTACTAAGTATGAGAACCATTATCTCATCAATTCCATTGAGTTAACACCTTGTTTCAAGTAACTTCTCCAGAGTTCTGGGCCCTCTGCAATATTCAAAGTTATTAAATGCAAAGTAGTTTAGAAGGAAAGGCATTAGTAGGAGGATCAGGAAAGGCATGTTCCCACAGACAATGGTGCTAGCTTGAGGTTTGTCTTAAAGGAAGAAAGGGATTCTAGGAAGCTAAGAGTTAGGAGGAGGTACATTTCAGGCATGTGAGATAGTACAAAGATATGGAGATGAGAGGTTGAGTGCCATGTTTGAGGAACAGAGAAAAGGTCATCAGGTCAGTTTTCCAGATTTCCAAGAAATCCAGAAAGATAGTTTGGGGCTAGATTGGGTCGTGCCTTAAAAACTGAACAGAACATTTTATATTTGATCCTGGAGGCAATAAGAAACCAGTGGATTGAATACCGGAACTACGTGGTCAAATCCATGCTTATGGAAAATTATTTTCACAGCATTGTGTAGGCTGAACTGGAGTGGGGAGAGATTTGCACCAGGGAGACCAATTAGGAGGGATATTATAATAATCTAGGTGAAAGGGCTTGAATTTAGGTGGTAGCTGATTGAATAGAGAGATGCAGCTGGATGTGAGATGTGGGTAGGAGAGAAATGTCAAAATCTGGCAACTGATTGGATAGGTGAAGTGAGGGAGAAAGTCAGGAGTACAGGACTATGCCTAGATGACTTTGAACCTCAGGGACTGGAAGAAAAATGGTGCTTTCCACATAAACAGGTAAATTTGTAAGGATCAAATTGGAGGGAATTAGGGGGAAAGTTACGAGTTCAGCATTGGACATGTTGAGTTTAGGTTGGATGTCCTGCTTGAAATTTCCACTAGATAATTAATTGATTGTGTTGAACTTAAGCTGAATGTAGAGCCAGAGGCTGGATATGTGGATTTTGGAGTCACAAAGATACATAAAGACCATAGTTAAACCCATGGGAGCTTATGAGAAAGAGTAGAGTAGGAAGATAAAGCTTGGGTGAAATGCATGATGAACAATCCTAGAAGGTGACTGAGAGGGAGAAGGTCCACAGGTAGCAAATAAAGCAGGAGAGAGTCATTTTACAGGATACTTGAAAAGAGACATTATCCAGGAGAGAGGAAGAGTGGAATGTAGCAAGAAGGTGGGTAGAGATTAGGACTGAGAAAAAACCAAATTTGTCAAGTAGGAGATCATTTCTAAATCCACTGTGTTGTACTAACTAAATTCCAATTAGAACCAAATTTGCCAGCATCTTTAAGGAGGTGGATTCTCTCTTTGATTCCCACTATTAGGAGAAATGTCAGGTTGCAAGAAAAGAAATGGACAACATTAATGTGTATAAATTAGCAGAATGCTTGGCACATACATAGGTGCTTAATAAATGTTTGTGGACTTGAATTGACTTAATTTCACCCAAGGAATGCCTTAGATTGGCTTTGGAGAATTATATTAGGGGAAAGGTCACAGGCAAAGAGATAAAATTTCCTAACCAACAATTAGAATTGTCTCCAAATGGAATGGCCCACCCCTAGAGGGGGAAGGAGAAGAGGAGGAGGTGATTCCCAGGTGTTGGAGATCTGTGAGCAAAGGCTGGATAATTGCTTGTCGAGTATCTTGTGGGGGGAAATTCCTTTTTCTGTATGCATTATAATTGGTCACCTTTGATTTGATTCTGTATTTCTCCTCTTCACATCAGTAGCCCTACAATATCCTTAGTTAACAAAGTCACATACATCTAGACTTTACTGATGAAATTAGGGACACCGGGCTCAGATATTTTTAAAAGAATTTTCAACGTTGAGCTAAAAAAGGGTTCTCTGGTTATCCAAGTGAGCCAAATGAGGAAATGAACATTTATGACCATTCCATTTAATTAAGACTACTAGAATGATGGGAAAAAGATAACTTCCTTGTTGTGTGACCCTGAGCAAGTCACTTAACCCTATCTGCCTCAGTTTCCTCCTCAGCAAAATGAACTGGAGAAGGTGATGGCAAACCACTTCAGTATCTTTGCCAAAAAAGCCCCAAACGGGGTCATGAGGAATTGTATGGGACTGAAATGACTCAACAACTACTACTGTAATTTGGTGTTGGATATTTGAGTGGGAAAAGAATCCATATGGCATGCGTCTAGTGGAAAGAACTCTACGTTTGACTCTTTGGAATTGGTTCAAATATCCTCCCCTCTGTGGGCCTCATTTTCCTTATCTGTAAAAGGGAAGGATTGAACCATAGAAGGGATTCTTCATCATTTTTGCCTTATGGATTCCTTTGGCAATCTAGGGAAGCCTATGGATCCTTTATCAAAATAACATTTTAAATGCGTAAAAATAAATATACAGGATAACAAAGGACATTTAATGTATTGAAATTCACCCATCAACCTAATTTTTTAAAGAAATTAAGATAGGTTTTCAATCAATAGCTTAAAAATCCATGGACTAGATGATATGAAAAGTATCTTCTGGTTTGAAATCTTATGGTTCTACAGGGCTATAATCTTCTCAAGGACAGGGACTGTCTTTTACCTTTTTATGGTATCCTAGGTACATGGTAGGCACTTAATATTTAATATTTATTGACAGCCTGCCTGTCTCTGTTCAGCCAAGGATTCCACTATTTTCAAAGTTTTACAGAAAATATCTGAAAATAAGATTTGTGGGAAGATTTCAGTTTATTTCTGTCTAGGGGAAGAGTAATGGATTAATTGATATATGTAAGTCTTTTCTAGACAAAAATTTCTCTGACAGCATCCAAAAACAGTATGCAACTGGACTCAATCTCTCCTGGGAGCCAACCTTGTTGCCAACTAGTTGTGGAACCCAGATTTGTCACTTTCATGACTCTATGCCTCAATTTCTTTGTAAAACAAGTGGATTGTTTTAGATAATTGACCTTTCCCTCCCCTCTCCTCTCCTCCTCTCCCCTTCCCTCCCTTCCTCTCTCTTGCTATTCTGATATTCTCTGTTCCAAGGTTTAACATGCTATACTTCTCCGAGCTTTCATACTTGTAATTTGTGCTCTAGAATAAATTTAGGAAAATGGAGAAAAGTCCCTATGAAGGGGAAGGGTAGGGAATGATTGCAGGTGTGGGAGGAGGGTCTGGTCCTATGGCTTCATTTAAATGATTCTGTTATATTCTCTCTCTCTGTCTCTCTTTCTCTCTCTCTTCCTTCCTCCCTACCCCTCCCTCCCTTCATCTCTCTCTCCCTCTCTCTCTCTCTCTCTCTCTCTCTCTCTCTCTCTCTCCTTTTTTTCTGTATGTCTCTGCTTATCTGTCTGCCTTTGTTTCTCTCTTTCTGTCTCTCTCTGCCTGCCTGTCTCTGTCTCTGTCTCTCTCTCTCTGTTTCTGTCTGTCTGTCTTTCTCTGTCTCTGCCTGTCTCCCTCCCCTCTCCCTCTCTGCCCGCTTTCTTCTTCCCCTCTATTCTTCCTTCTTCCACTCCATCCTTCCTTCTCCCTTTTCTCTCCTCTTCCTTCTTTCCCTTCTCCCTTCATCTCTTTTCTTTCTCCCTCCTCCTCCTTTTCCCCTCTCTATCCCTCTCTATCCTTTCTCTCTCCCTTTTCTTCTCCCCCCCTCCTTCTCTTTTTCCTCCTGCAGATACTGGAGGAAAATATGAAGCTGGAGTGTAAATGCCATGGAGTCTCAGGTTCTTGCACCACTAAAACCTGCTGGACCACGCTCCCCAAGTTCCGCGAGCTGGGTTATATCCTGAAGGACAAGTACAACGAGGCTGTGCACGTGGAGCCCGTGCGGGCCAGCCGCAACAAGAGGCCCACCTTTCTCAAGATCAAGAAACCCCTGTCTTACCGTAAGCCCATGGACACGGATCTGGTGTACATAGAGAAGTCGCCCAACTACTGTGAGGAAGACCCAGCCACGGGCAGCGTGGGGACCCAGGGCCGCATGTGCAACAAGACGGCCCCCCAGGCCAGCGGCTGTGACCTCATGTGCTGTGGTCGTGGCTACAACACCCACCAGTATGCTCGTGTGTGGCAATGTAATTGCAAATTTCACTGGTGTTGTTATGTCAAATGTAACACGTGTAGTGAACGAACAGAAGTGTACACGTGTAAGTGAGCTGGGAGGGCTGGCAGATACTGGGGGACTGAGGGGTGAGGGGGATGTGGACACAAAGGGGGAGGAGATGCAGCTGCTGAGCCACCCTTCCATTCTCCCCCTCACCAGAAAGAAAAAAGATGGGAAAAAAGAAAAAAACTGAGGAAGATGTTTGTACGTGATCTAGCCTGACCTTTGCCGGATTGCCGCCAAGATCTACTGGCTTCTTCCAAAAGAACAGCTTTGGGTGTGGGTTTTTTCTTAGCTTCTCAAGGGGAAGCTGGGACTTCCCTGTTAGATCCCTCAAAAGAACAGAGACCCCCCCCATAAGTACACTTAGTGGCTGAGAGTCACTGTGGGCCCACGTGACCTTAGGCAGACCACCAGACTGTGCCAGACCAGGCCCCCAGAACTCAAGGGGTCAGCCTCCCCTGGAAACAAATGGTTCAATCTGCACAGTGACTGTTTGTTCCCCAGGAATCAAATATGGCAAGAAGCACTGGAAGTATGAGAAAATCTTTGCACCTGCGATCAGTACCCTAGTGTGATTATCCCTGCAGAGTGCTCCCCCCAGCCCCGGCACTCATGGAGATGCTTCAGGAAACTCCAGGCTGGTTTTCATCTCACTCCAGTCACTTCAGCAAATCCTGCTATTGCTCCTGCTGCTGTACTATGGCTAGAAATGAGATGGCCTTTCTTTGAGTTGCCATTTTTTTTAAAGCAGGGACATCAAGCTCCTGGGCTTACTAATAGCAATATTTAACAATTTATTCAGATAAAAATAATATTAATTTATTTAATTAAAAAGAACTCTACCACTACTGGAAAAGATTCTGCAATCAAAGTAAGTTCCTTGCTTTCTTTGTGGAATAATTTTGTCAACTGGGCAAGGAACAATTGGAATTGTACATAGTTATTCTTTATGCAGATATTTCTACTAGTTGATTTCGCAAGTTATTCCTTGCAGTCCTAGATGTTTAAGTATAAAAGCAGGCATCTTTTTACATATATATATATATTTTTTGCTGTTTGCTGCTAGTTGTCTGGAAACCCAAGTTGGCATTAATCTTGAGATCTTTATCAGGACATACCTATACCCTCTTTCCCACTATCCCCTGCCAGGTAAGACTATCCATCCTAAAAATTGAATTTGAGATGCCTATATAGAGAAACAGAAATTAACTCCAGACAATTTCCATCTTTTGGAAAATGACCCATAGGATAAGAGAGTATATTTTGTAAGAGACTATTTTTATATGAATATTTTATTTATACTATGTTTGCCTGTATCATGCTATAACCTGTTCTACTTCTCAAACCAGGCAGCCATCTCATGCTATTTATCAGAGGAAGGCTGGTGAGACCTTGGGATGGAGGAGGCTGGGATTCAGAGCACATATGAGTCTCTTCCCCTTATATCACACAAACCCCCTCTTGGGATCCAATCTGCCAAGCATGCAAAAGATCCTTCAGTCACATGGTTCCAGGGCGTGATTGGTATTAATGGGATACTCTCTGAACCCATTTGGAGGAAGAAAAAAAAAGCCAACTCCAACAAATTTAAGCTCCCTCCCTCTTGTGGCCTGGATCAGTCAGCTGTGGCCCTGTGATTAGCAAAAGCATTGGATGTATTGGCCCTGAAATCCCCACATTGTGGGACTGTCACAATGGATAGGATCAGCCAAAATCAGTGGGTTTGGACATTGCCAACCAGACACACATAGACACACACACACACACACACACACACACACACACACACACACACACACACACATCAATTGCCCCCCTCAGACAGTGGTTACCTCAGAATCCTGTTTTAATGATGCAGTGAGTTTGAGGATATGCCTTTGAGTCCTCCAGCTTTTACCAACATTTTTTTAGAGGACTTTCCCACATGACACCAAAATATTCAATTAAAAAAAATTAGAACATCAACCAATCCACTTTTGGGTTCTTCCACCTAATCATTACCAAGCAGCTGCATCCCCAAAATGACCACTGGCTTGATGGATTGGGAAGTACATTGTTCATAATTGAAAAGGGGAATCACCCAGAACAAATTGAGAAAAAGTAAGTTCTCTTTTCTCTCATCCTCTCCTGTCCCCTTTTGCCTTTCCTTCTCTGAGGGGACAGGTAGAGAGAGGCATTCAGGAGTTAATAAGAAAAAGTTTCTAAAATCCGTAAGTTCTTCTCTCCCCAATTTAGCCTGGATCTCCCAGCCTCTCATACCCATTGCTTCCCAAGCTAGGAAGGTCTCCTTTGAGAAAGTATATATGACGCAATGAAAGAATCTTGAATTTGAATCCTGACTCTGCTGCTTAATTCTTGTGTAATTTACCTTCCTCGCACCAGCCCAATTAACTTCTCTGGGTCTCAGTTTCTTCATTTGGGAATCTTTTAACCATTTTTTGTATCGTGGTTTCCTTTGGTAAATTGATAAGGACTGGACCCTTCTCAGAATAAAGTTTTTAAATGCATACAGTATGAAACATCAGATTGCAAAGAATAAAAAATTAGTTTGAAAAACTATATAAATTATATTTCAAAATGCAAGTTCATGGACCCCAGGTAAAGAACTGGATTAGATAATCTCTCAGCTTTCTTCTATCTTAAATCCTGTGATTCCTAAAGGATTGAGTGTCAAATAGTTGATGTGCCTCTGTAGTTGGGTCTGCTTCCATATATGGCTCTGTGTATTGTTTGTGTGTGGAAGCATAGGATTTAGAGCTGACTGGGACCTGGGGTGTGAACCAGATTCAAATGTAATTGGGAACATTTAAAAATCAATAAAAATACAGTAGAACATAAATAATGTTATCATGTGGTTTTCTAAGTCATTGTACTCCTGCAAGAATCCTTAGGTACAATTTAATGGTTCCCCCTTTCTGTTGGTCTAATACAATCCCATTGGAAGATGGAATACACAAGTTCAGAGAGAAATTATTTGCCAGGATCATGGAGAATTTGAACTCAGGTCTGCTGATTCCAAATGCATTGCTTCTTCCAACCACTACACCATGTATATTCCTTTACTTGTTTATGTCTCCATGGTCCTTTTGCCTCATTTCTTTATTTGTCCATTGTCTATGAACACCATATATTTCTGTATTTGCTTCTTTTTTTTCTTTTTTCTATCTAGTGATGAACAGGAATTGATGACGTCATTGATGTCCTATTCTTTTTGTATTCCCGATCTTTCCTCTTGAGATTTGAGAACTCTTTCCAGCCCCTGCCCTTTAGAAGAAAAGGGAGTTAATTGGGTGACTGGGGGAGCAGGGAACTCTAGAACTTACTCTTGAGGCTACCCATTG
>NC_133617.1:693874778-693927278 GCF_048593235.1 Sminthopsis crassicaudata
AAATCTGATTTCCTTGCTGTGAGACCCTGGGCAAGCCACTTAACCCCAATTGCCTCAGCAAAAAAAAATGTTCAATTGAATTGCCAGCATCACTAGCATCAGCATCACTACTATCTCCACCATGGATTTCTAAATCAACAAACATTTATTAATCACCTTGTCTGGTGTCAGGTACCAGGCTAATCTTAGGGTTATGCTACTTATATAGTACCTGGCATTCAGAAGGCGTTTTTAATACATGCTGATCCAGAGACAAAGATGAAATAATCCCTGCCCTCAAAGAACTTCCAATCTACTTGAGGAATACAGGATTCAATATAGATAAATAAAAACAAGATAATTTGAGGAGGGAGAGAGGGGTAATTGAGGGGAATGTCAGGGGGAAGGCTTCCCAGAGGAGCCAACATTTGAGTTGTGCTTTGAAAGGAGAAGAGTGGAAAGATTCTGATGGACAGACATGTGGCATTTCAGTCATGGAGGAGATTTTATGTGAATGAATAGAGAACAGAACTGGATTGTCAAATTCAGGGAGTTGTTAGTAAACCAGTTTGGCGGGAATATAAGAATCTGAAAAAGAGAATTGTGAAGTAAGAGAATTCCCAGTCAGGCTACAGTTTCTTGGCAGAGCCTAATCCAAGAACTTCAGCTGAGAAAAGATTGGGCACGGATCTCAGAAGAAGGGCAGAAAAAGGAGCATCCTTTTAATGAGCTAGCAGAGAGCTAGAGATACAAACCATCACCCGGAGGGATCGTCAATCTACTCATGCAGATGCACATAAGGACACAGATCTCTGCTTCCCCTGGGAGGCAGGTGCACGAATATCTCTGTGCATGCACACGGGCACATGGACCCACAACCCTTCTTGTCACCTGCCATCTCATTAGGGCCTCTGAATTTGTGGATATGGAAGCTCTTCACCATTCCAGATCAGAGCTCATCTAAAAAGGTGCAGAAATATGCTGTCTATATTCACATAGTTAAGTGTATGGGAGGGTAAAACTTGAATCCACACCTTTCTGGATATAAATTCAGCAATATGTATATAATAATATACACGCATATGTATATACATATACTATATATCACATATTTGGAAAATAGTGTAGATCTCTAATTTCATTTCATTCATAAGAAAGCTCTATTCTGACACTTATGGGCTGCTTGCCTTTGTCTTTCAGTCTTAAGAGCGATTTAGGGCATGGGTAAGTGAATTACCCAGGGTTACACGGCTAAGAATATTGGGGCACAACTCAACGCTGCATTGTGCTGATGCCGAAGCTAGCCCTTTTGCAATTGAGCAGCCCTGCCTCTCACATCCATAGGGAACCAAGCTGGGATTTCAATCATTTGGGGCAATTCCTGGGTGAGAAAATGCCTTCCATTAATACTACTTAAATTCTTAGACATTTGTCTGGAGACACTGAGAGGTTTAAGTGACTTAAATGGTAATTTATCAGAGGCTAGACTATAAAACCC
The DNA here is from genome assembly GCF_048593235.1 of Sminthopsis crassicaudata. NCBI lineage: Eukaryota > Metazoa > Chordata > Mammalia > Dasyuromorphia > Dasyuridae > Sminthopsis > Sminthopsis crassicaudata. Next base: position 693,876,256 of record NC_133617.1, read on the forward strand.
AGGTCTTCCTAATTTCCCACACTGTCTTTCTCTTATCTCTCTCTGTGTATACTGTATTGATATGCATATGTGTATATGTATATGTATATAGGTATATAATATGTGTATATGCCTAACATATACATATATATATATAACATATGCATATGCCTATACATACAAATTTATGATATATATACCTATACATGTGTGTATAAAATAGCTAACCTTCATATATCACTTTAAGGTTCGCAAAGCACTTTACAGGAATTATCTTGCCAGACATGATAGTACATGCCTATAACCCCTGCTCCAGGGAGGCTAAGCTTAGTGGATTGCTTGATTTAGGATTTCTGAGTTTCAGTGGGACAAACCCATTAGGGGTCTGCTAAGTCTGGCACCAATGTGGTGAATCTCTCCGTTGCCTGAGGACACGTGAATCCCCAAAGCTTCCATGATGATCAGCAGTGAAGCTGGGCTGTAAGAAGCAGAAGCACTTCCTGGCAAGGCAAGATAAGGACACCCATCTCAGAAATACAAACAAACTAAAAAAAAACCTATTTAATCCTCTGTCACAGCCCAGGGAAGGAGACATTGCAATTTTCTCTATTTTACACATAAGGAAAGGTTGAATGTCTTTCCTCTACTCACAAAGTCTACTACACTCTGGGGCTAGATTAATTTAGATTAATTATTTCTGAATTAATTCAGATTAATTCTGATCAAAAGCCCATTGATTTCTATCAGTCTCATCTCTATCTCTCTATCCTTCTTTTCCACCCACTCCATACAATACATTTCTGTGTTTGGAGTATTTTAAAATTCATCACAATGAATGAATAAAATAGATAGTAATATAATCCCCATTATCGGCCTTACCCCTGAAATTGCTTTATATGAAAATGAACATTGAAAATGAACAAGATCCGCATGCTCTTGGAAACAGATACTAACATCCATGCTGAGATCTCCACACATGCACCCCAACAGGGCCATGACTAGGGATGGCCATGGAAGATTGGATCCAGATACCCATGGGGACAGGGACTCACCTGTCCAACGCACCTTAGAGTGCTCATGGACATACCTGGGGCTGGTTTCTAGAAGTTCATTGATAAGTCAGGTTGGGGAGCTCACAGAGCACTTTCTCCCAACCACAGTGTTAGGAGCCTCTCTTAGATTTCAAAACAATCCCACAAGGGCTCATTTAACGCCTAATGTACCTGAAAGATCCAGGAACCCCTAGGTTTGAATTTCTCTGAATCCAGCCTTCTTAGGTTCTCAAAGTTCCAAATCCAAAGTCCCAGAGTCAGCATGATATAGTGGAGGGCATGCTGAATTTGGACAGTAGACTTGGGTTGAGATTCCAGCTCTGCCTCTTATTCCTGGTGGGATGGAGGCAAATTTCTTCAACTCCATAGGTCTGTTCCTCTTCTGTCAATGAGGAAGCTGGATGAGATCACTTCTAAGTGCAGTAGGATCTGGAGACAGGATATGCCGAGTTCAAGTCTTGCTTCAGACTTCTTAGCTGAATTATCCTGGGAAAGTCACTTTATCCTGTTTGCCTCAGTTTCCTCTTCTGTAAAGTGAGCTGGAAAAGGAAATGGCAAATCATTCCAGTATCTTTACCAAGAAAACCACAGATGGTGTCACAGAGTCGTATATGATTAAAAAATAACCAAACAACAATAAAGTGGCTCTAGGTCGAGATCTCTAATTCTGTGAAATGAGCCTCTTCTGAGTCCTGAGTGATGGACTCCTGTGAATCCATGGCCATCAGTCCTGAGCCTCCTAAAACTTGGCAGAAGGGGTTTGGAAGGTTCCACTCATTTCTGGGTTTGGAATTGGGGGCTGGGTAGTGGCTCCTGCAGAGAAAGGGGGATGGGAGGAAAATAGAAGAGGGGATAGAGGAACAGAGGAGGGGAAGGGAAACAGAAGGGGGAGGGAAGGGGAACATGGTAGGGGAAGAGAGAACCTCACAAGGTTGTGAGGATATAAGAAAAAAATGAATGTCAAATTCTTCATAAATTTTTGAGCACTTATTGGTATTAGTTGCTAGCACCAAGTTGGAAAGATACACACTATAATTATAGTCAGCAAAGCTAAGAGAGGTTCATGACTGAGTTGGCAACGGGGAAATGAAGTTTGATCACAGTTAACTTTCAGAGACCAGTGGCTAAATAGAGGGGTCAGTTATAATCTGTCCCTGATCTGATGAAATCACTGACACTTGACTTTTTTTGTGTATGTAATGACATAAGATGAGCCTCTGTACCGGCTGATAATAACAATAATGGCTATCATTTCTATAGTGCTTTAACATTTACAAAACATTTCCCATTATTTCATTTGAGCCTTCCGGCAGCCTTGTGAGATAGATACTAATGGTATTGTTGTCTCCATTTTACAGATGAGAAAACTGAGGTCCATGACCAAACAGTAAGCATCAGAAGCAAGATTTGAACGCTGTTTTTCCAGAGGCCTTTCATTACCCATTATTATGTGGGTTAGAGAATCCATACCAGCACTCTGGTGGAATGCCCTGGATTGACAACTGGATACTTACGAAAACAATTTCCAAACCCACCATGGGCTCCCTGGGCTTGTCATTTAGAGCTAATTATATACTGTAGCCAGGGCATTATTTCCTGAAAATATGGGTATCCACTTACCCAGAGTGAGGTGGATAACATCTTCATCTGCCAGCGGCAGGATTAGTTCTGACAGAGTTATGTTTACCAACATAAATTTTATCACCTCCTTCTCTCAGCCCCTCCATACACCTGGAATGCGACAGTGGCTGATGATTTATGGCGGACGTCTTGACGACGTCTGTTTTTGTTGGAATTGTGCCATCACCGAGTGTCTGCTGCTTGGCCCCACTGGGTCACGGCAACATATCAGTCAAGGAAGCCACTTAAGTAAATTATTGAGCACTTAAATTGACTTTTTCACTTAATATGTAATTACTTCCTTGAGCAAAATACTTTCCCTGACATCACCAACCCAGGATGCTGGTGATCCTATTGAAGAGGTCGTATTGACTGGGTATGAGTGAGCTAGTCCCATGAGGCAAGGAGGGAAAGGGGTAAGGAGGGGAACTAGGTCCGGGAATTGGACTTGGGACCCTTTAGAATTTACTGCGCTCTCCCAGTTGTGGGGGAGTAGAAAGAATGCTCTATTAGGAAGGAAGAAAACAAGCATGTATTAAGCACCATTAAGTGCCAGGCACTGTGCTAGACACTTTCAAATATTATCAGATTTGATTCTTATTACAACCCTGGGGGTAGGTGTCATTATTATCTCCATCTGACTGTTGAGGAAACTGAGGCAGACAGAGATTAAATGGCTTGCCTAAGGTCAAATTTGAATTCAGGTCTTCTTGACTCTAGACCCCCAACACTTTTTCTTCTAAGCCACCTCGTTGCTTCAGGTGCCTTTTGATAAGGATTTAGGAGACTCGATTTACTAGTACAGTTTAAAACACTATCAGCATGTCAGCTGCCATTTCCAGATGGTCTCTTTCTTGGGAAGCCCTAACTACAGAATTCTTGGGTCTAAGACTTAAAGTCATGCTAAAGTTCATCCTGGTTAAACTAAAGGACTAGGGTTCCAGGGATTCTTTGGTGTTGTTACAATGGAAACAAAATCAAAGCTATGGATTTGTTGATATTCCCTACTTATTTCTTCTAAGTCTAAACACCCCATCTAAACCAGTGGTCCTCAAACTTTTTAAACAGGGGGCCAGTTCACTGTCCCTCAGACTGTTGGAAGGCTGGACTATAGTAAAAACAAAAGCTCACACTCTGTCTCCGTCCCTCAGCCCATTTCCCATAACCTGGCAGGCCACATAAACGTCCTCAGCTGGCTGCATGTGGCCCATGGGCAGTAGGTTTGAGAACCCCTGATCTAAACTATAAGCTTATGACCAAGCATGGTTGGTAGGGCCCATGTCTTATTTTTTGGAATTCCTCAACATGCCTAGAAGGGCATTGGGTAAATACTAAATATTCAATAAAGATTTGTTGATAAAGTGAATGAGAAATACCAATAGGGATAACTAAAGAGAGAAAACAGTGTGGATAAGCCCGCAGGAACATAGTAAAGGGCTCCATGTTTCTGACGTAGAACTGTGTGACATAACTTTATGGTGAAAGAAAACATGGTGATGGTGAGGCAGTATTTGGTACTGCACATACCAGAGATGTTCTTGGGATATTTCTACCATGTTGGGAATGCAAAGAACAGCTGGGTTCAGTTGAGGTTCCCCCAGGATTGTAGTCAGCCAAGGTATTTAGGACACAAACACTATCAGGGTGTCAGGAAAGCTGAGCTGTAAGCTGTAGAAGGACAACAGACTCTGTCAGTGGCCCCACAGAAGGCACTGATGGGGTTGCATGAGGATGATTATGTCACAAGGCCAGCGACAGCTGCAGCCTTGACAAAGCCTTCCAAGTTCCTAACCTCTTGCAGGCAGAATGGTACTGGGGTATGGCAATCCCACTGGCCAGTCTTTGGGGTTAGTCATTGTGCAGTTTTGAGAGTTTGTGTAGGTGAAAAGCCAAGATTCAGAGGAGTGATGCTGTAGCTTATACTTCAGTAGTTTTGCTGTTCAGTTGACTTTCTCACTGTCATTTTTTGTACGGTTTACATCTTGATCTTCAAGGAAATGTGATGAGGATTTTGTATTTGGCCATATGTTATGATACGGAGCCACCTACCAGTGGCTGCTGGAGGTCTAACTCAGACCTGTAGAATGGATCTCTTCATGTGAGAGAATGATGATGATACAAGGAGACTGAGAGGCAGTTGAGTCGTCTGATTTTTGTATTGATGAGGATTTGTATTGTGTGGGTCCGGGATTGGGTGCCTAGAGTGTGGGCCATCTGAGCAAGGATGATGATGATGGTGGGGGTGGTGGTGTTTGTCCCACATTCAGCCTAGAACTGCACATCTGACTTTCAGCTGCTCTATTCAGAGAAAGCCTACCTAGTGACACTACTGGGCACTTCATTCAAGATGGCGGGAGAGAGGCTGAGATAACAGTGAATTCATTAATTTATTAGACATTTATGGAGTAGTTGATGGCCCCAAGGAATTTATAGGTCAGTAGCAAACCTGTATAATAAGAGTTGTAAAACATGGTATAGGTGCCTAATAACAGGCACAAAGAAAATTTCTACCTTTCTGGACCTCAGTATCTACTTCTATAAAATGGGAAAGAGAGTGGGATTAGATAACCTCTTCCAGGTTTATTGTTCTATTTGGGATCAGGGAAAGCTTCATGAAAGTGGTGACATTTAGCCTGGGCATTCAGGGATGAGTAAGGAAGGCATGCCAGGTATAGGGATTAGTGTGGGCAAATTCTCAGAGATGAGAAAATACAGAAAGGTGACTAGTCCAATTTATCTAGAATTGGAGGTGCCTGTAGGGGAGTAATAGGAGATCAGATTTGAAATAGAGGTTGAGACCTGATGGTGGAATATGATTGTCCTTGGATCCAAACAAACAACCTCAGGGGTACAAAGTACTCTCTGGTTTGAGTGAGCCATGCATAAACTGATTGTCACCTCTTCTGAGCAGCTTTGCTTCCTTCTGCTCGCGGTTACAGAAGTTGTAACATCTGAAAACTATTGCTAGGACATGTTAAATCCTTAATAAAAATTCCAGGGAATCTTCTAGGCAGCAGATATGAATTCAATATTCTCCATTTTTAGGAATGTCTAAGAATCAGGAACTAACTTGTTAGCTGGGAGAATGACTTACTTGCTATCTTCTCTTGAGACCAAAGAGACTGACCATTTTCATAAGGAAATGAGTACGTTATTCATAAATAGATGATTGTAAGTTTTAGCTTATTCAGCAGAAAGATTACAGCACCAGTTAAGTCAAAATTCCTTCACTTAACAGTGGAACAACATTACTTTGATTTGGGTGGTGCCTCAATACCTTTGGAGAACTTTAGAGCTAATGTTGATCAAACGGCTGACCAGCATGCTCTTTAGCTATACTAGAGACTCCTTCCTTCCTTTTTTTCCATTCCTTCTTCCCTTCCCCCTTCCTCCCTTTCTCTCTTCCCTTCCTTCCTTCCTTCCTCCCATTCTTTCCTTCCTTCCTTCCTTCCTTCCTTCCTTCCTTCCTTCCTTCCTTCCTTCCTTCCTTCCTTCCTTCCTTCCTCCCATTCTTTCCTTCCTTCCTTCCTTCCTTCCTTCCTTCCTTCCTTCCTTCCTTCCTTGCTTCCTTCCTTCCTTCCTTCCTTCCTTCCTTCTTTCCTTCCTTTCTTCCTTCCTTCCTTTCTTCCTTCTTTCCTTTCTTCCTTCCTCCCTTTCTCCCTTCCTTCCTCCCTCAGGAACTCAAATAAATGCAAAACACTCGAGTTAATATTATGAGGAAAACCTCCCCTAGTCCTTTACAATCCTTCTGTGGATTTCCCTCTCTTGGTTTCTCTCTTTTGGGGCTGATTTTTTAGCATGTGCTTATCTGAGAATAGGGGCTAGGTTGAAACTTAATGTTGCAAACTGATAAACAATTTAATAATATCTTATTTATGTAATGCTCTGCAGCAATAATAAAACACTCTCACAAGCATTTTCTAATTTGGAGCTCATATTAGCCCTGGGAAACAAAGCAGATATCATACTTACTTTGGAGAAGAAGAAATCAAGACCTAGAAAAATGAAAGGATTTGAGGGATGGCAGTATGGTGCTGTGGCCAAAACAAGGGATTTGGAGTCAGGAGATCCAGGTTTAAATTCTGCTTACAATTTTGAGATATCAGACAAATCATGTAGCCTGTGTGTGCCTCGATTTCTTCAAATATAAAATATCTAAATGGCATTTACCTCTAAATCTATGATTCTATGAGCCCATAACTAGATGAACATCTATCTCACAGGTCTAAATGGCAGGACCAAGATCAGAACAACTCCTTGTGGTCCTAAGCCTATGTTCTTTCTCTATACTCTAATAGAGTAGAGCAACAAGTTTTTCCTTCCTTAACCTTTGGGGCTTTTGGGGGGTGTTGCTCAATTTCAAAGGCCAGGGGTGCCGGAAAAATGACACAGTAGCTTCAGGGCACCTTCAGACAGCTGCATGGAACACCTTCCCCATGTCCTGGGCATGACCTCAGCTCTGATTTCAAGGGGCCGGAGTTTCCCCAGATCAAAGGGAGCAGGGGCTCTGGGGGCTGGATCAGAGTCCATCTGTCTTCAATGAGACTGTCATTTATGAAAGTTTTCTGGTGGGTCCGAAAAGAATTTGAAGCCAATGGCCCTTTGTTTGCTGTTAGGGCCAAAGAAGTCTTCTCTGATTTGAGGGCTGAGGGTCAGGACATTTCAGGAACTTGGTACATGGGGAAGTTTAAAACCAGAAAATTACTTAAGTCTTTAATCCTACAACTATCATAGTAAGGCAAAGAGGATCTGGGAACAAATCTTGTCTCTGCCACTTACTACTTGTAAGACTTTGAGCAATTCATTTAATCTTTCTGGGCCTTGGTTTCCCCAATTATAAAATTAGGAGGTTGTATGAGAAGACATCCCCCCTCCCCAGCCAATGATCCTATGATTGGGAGGTAGCTGTAGGGTAGTAGAAAGAGCAATGAATTTGGAGTTAAGAGATCTGAGTTCAAGTCTTGATCTGGCTATTTTTTTTTCAATTGAGAGAAACCTATGTTATATTTCAGCCATATTTTTTATTAATTTTATAATTATAACATTTTTTGACAGTACATATGCATAGGTAATTTTTTTTTACAACATTATCCCTTGCACCCACTTCTGTTCCGAATTTTCCCCTCCTTCCCTCCACCCCCTTCCCTAGATGGCAGGCAGTCCCATACATGTTAAATGTGTTATAGTATATCCTAGGTACAATATATATATATATATATATATATATGCAGAACCGAATTTTGTTGTTGTTGTTGTTGCAAAGGAAGAATTGGATTCGGAAGGTATAAATAACCTGGGGAGAAAAACAAAAAATGCTAACAGTTTACACTCATTTCCCAGTGTTTCTTCTCTGTGTGTAGCTGATTCTGTCCATCATTTGATCTGGCTATTTTGAGAGATCTAAGTCTTGATTTGACTGCTTCAAGAGATCTGAGTTCAAGTCTTGCCTACTTGCCTACTGTAGCCAGTCTGAGCCTTAGGTTCCTTACATGTAAAAGAAAAGCCCAATATTGTTCCCTCTTGTCTTGCTCCTCTTTTTCTTTCATGACTTCAATACTGACCCTATTATTTTTCTCTCTTCCCTCTCCCTTTTTTCCAGTGGCCAAGCCCTTTCAGCTTTCTATTTTTGCCATCCTTTCTTTCTATTTGATTTCCATAGCTACTATTAAGTGACTATACTATCTTTCTTATCTTCCTCCCTTCCTCCTTCGATCTACTCTTCAAACTGCTGTGAATCATCTCTATGTGCTGATTTTGGAATCAGGAAGACTTAAGTTTTAATCTATCTGTGCACTCTTCCTAATGCTGTGATCCAGGACAAGTCCTTTAAATTCTATTTGCTCCAGTTTATCATTTATAATGATAACAACAATAACAGCACTCACTTCCCAGGATTGTTATAAGAATAAAATGAGAGGATAAATGTAAGACATTTTGCAAATTTTGAAGCTGGCTATTATTATGCTGCTGCATTGCTCAGAAATCCCTCTTGCCTACTGAATCATAGAATTACTGAGTTTTTGAGTTAGAAGCACCTTAGTAATTATTTCATCTAACAATACCTGAAAAAGGATCCAGTAGATAGTCACGAAATTTCTGCATCAAGTAAGGGGAAACTTGTAAGTACCTAGGTTGTCCCTAAACTTTTGGAATCAAATTTAAATTTGCTTCTGCCCATCTTCCACCAACTGTCTTAATTCTGTCCTCTGGGGCCAAAACAAACATGTGACAACTCTTCAAATACTTGGAGACAGATAACATGCTTCCTCTAAGTCTTCTCTTTTCTAAGCTTAACATGCCCAATTATTTTTGTTTGTTCTCAGCAGAGAAACAACTCTGAGGATCTTCCATGATAATGAGTTAATGTCATTTAGGAGATAGGTTGCTTCCCATCCTCTTCTGCCATTTAATAACTGGGTGACCCTTATAATAGTGGCTAACTCTTCCCTTCTCTGGACTTTGGTTACTTCATTAGAAGGATGGGCAGATTGGATGGGATGACCTCTACCTTCTCTCCAAGCTCCAACAATCTGAGAATCCTCAAGCCTAAAAAACACTTAACCCCTCTTAGTCTTAAGTTCCTCATTTGTAAAATGGGAGTGATACTAATACTAATACAGTCTCACAGAGTAGAAATGTGGGCTGTTATGATGTCTGCAAAGCACTTGGCAAACTATTTGGCTTTATATAAATACAGCTATTATTATTAATTTATCTGCTTCCCAAGTTGGGCTTTTTATATATAAACAGAAGTGATTCTGCTGAGTGAATGTGAGTGCTTGACACCCTCTATGACTGATTGGTTTGTCCTGAAAGCTCAGGTTATTTCAAGATGTTGATTATGATCAAAAACCCCAGGATCCGGACAAGTGCAGATGAAGGGTTTAATTGTAAGCTCTGAGAAGAGCTTTCTTCCCTGCCTTTGTTGGGAGAAGGGAGTGTTACAAATGGATTCCTTTAGGCTTGAGCTGCCAGCAGGTGTTGATGGAGAGATTGACAGTGAGTGTACCAAAGAAATGAGATATAGTGAAGTTGGGACTGAACCTAGAGACTGAAAAACTAATTAGGTCAATTTTGATTTAGTCACCCAATGTATTAGTTCTCCTCCCCTTTATGCCATTTGTAAATCTGATAAGCATAACTTCTATATGTTCAGTCAAATCATTGATAAAAATATTAACTAGAACCATGCCAGTGACAACCCTGGGCCACATCTACTCCAGCCTCCCATTATGAAACATGCTTTGGGCATATAAAATTGTTTAAACCAATTTTATTATTGCGGAGGCCATAATTCTCTAATTTTTTCAAAAGGATAGTGAGGTATAGGAGTAAGGTTATTACAAGAGATGATCCAGCTTTTCTCTTACTTGGTGAACAGGATATCTTTTTTAAAATTGGCCTTTATAGAATAGAAAAGACTGCAGTTGAGTAAGAGAATTGTGTGGATATCATGTACTTGGATTTCAGGAAAGAACACCTAGTTTAGTAACCCTTTATAAAAAGGAAATATAATTTATGTTTAATGAGCTCATGCTGTTTCCTAGTGATCACCACTTCCTTTTTAAAGTGCTCTAAAATCATCTGTTTGATTATTCATCCTTCCCCCCAATAGTGTTTTATTTTTTCCCAAATGCATGTAAAGATAGTTTTCAACACTGATTTTTGTAGAAGTTTGTATTCCAAACTTTTTCTCTCTCCCTCCCTTACGAAACTCTCTCCAAAACAGGAAGCAATCTGATAGAGGTTAAACATGTACATGCCATTTTAAGCCTATTTCCATATTTGTCATATTGTGCAAGAAAAGTCAGACCAAAAGGGGAAAAATATGAGAAAGAAAAAAGCAAACAAACAAAAAGGCAAAAATACTATTCTTTGATCCACATTCAGTCTCCATAGTTCTCTCTCTGGATCCCAATCTCTCCATCCCAAATTAATTGTCTTAGATCACTGAATTGTTGAGGAGAAATAAGTCTATCATACACTTTGATTATTTGATATTTGATTACTCATACTTGGATTTTTTTGTTATTGGATATCAGGCTTCCTGGTTCATCATTGTGAAAATTAATCTTCTATCCCTTTTGAAAATTAGGACAATGTTTATTCAGTTAGAGTTTCCTAGCACCTCTCCTGCTCTTTTTGATGCCTTGGAAATCATTAACAGTAACTCAAATGAGGTACTATCAGGATTTTGGAGTTTAATTTATCTAATCAAGGAGACTTTAACTTAAAAGTTTCTTAATGGATCATTATCTTGGGCTCTAAGATATTCATTCTATTCTTTCTCATTTTAAGATCATTCTCCCTCGTGGACAAGGTCAAAAGAAAATGGGTTTTGAAGAGTTTTATTTTCTGTTGTTTGCCAACATCAAGCCACCCACCCCAAGAAAGGTACTTAACTTCTTGTAATAAAGAGGGCTCACATTTATATGGCTCCTTACCCATATTATCTCATCTATTTCTCAGAACAAACCTGTGAGATATGATGTAGAAATTCATTAATCACATTTTACAAATGAAAAAACTGAAATTCAGAAAGTCTATGATTTGACCAAGGCCATATAGTTGGTAAATGCTGGTATTGAGACCAGAATCAAGGGCTCTTCACTCCAATTCATAGTTCTTCCCATTGAACTCTATTATCTTGCTTTGAACACAACTAAAACAATATTTTAGTTCTCCTAGAATTCTCTATTTCTTCACCTTGGCTTATTGCAATATTATTCTTTTAGTTCCATATCATTCTTTTATATTTGTAATTTGTTATATGTTCCCTTGTCTATCTTTTGTTGACTTTCAAAATTTCAATTCAAGCTGTCTAAATTCAGTTTCCCCACTTGTAAAATTAAAGGGTTGGTTTAAAAAAGACTTCTCTATGTAATAATTTTATCTATATGGGAGGTTATTCACATTATAAATTAAGTTTTCTTGTCTCATAGACTTACTAAAAATGTTTCTGGTACATGTAAGAGTTTGTGTACAGGTAAGTGTCTGACAAGAGATGAGATGGGAAAAAAGGAAGAGAAATTTAAAAGAGGGCTTTAGAACTTAAAGGGACATTAGAGGCTATCTAAAATAATTTATAGATGGGGAAACCAAAGCCAAAAGATACTTTGTGATTTATTCAGGTGACAAAACTGGGATTTGAATCTTGTTCCTTTGGCTGAAATTCTCATGCACCTACAACTTCTCTATATGAAAGAACTTGGATTTGAAGTGAGATACCTACCTGAGGGAGTCCCACCTTGATGTGAGACTCAATATCCTCCATAATATCAACACACAGACCAGGTCCCTTCCAATTCTTGACTTTCAGATTATTGCATTGGAGAGAACCAACATGAAGGCAAAGTCATGACTGCGGGCTGAAGACCCTGGATCTAGAGGTTGAAAGATAAACAGTGGATGATTTTAACAGTGAATGTGATCTGGAGGTGGGGAGCTCTGACTCTGGAAGACATATTCCCCAAGCTCCTTTTCAAATTCTGTCCCCAAAACCATCCTATTGGATTCCATGGAATTATAGGTGCTGTGATGAAGGACTGGGAAACCCCATGGTAGCTGATGAGGGCACTTTCCCTCCAGTCTCCCAGAGTTCAATGCCAAGTTGAGCTGAGCCGCTCACAAGTTCGAACAGGAGCCCGAGGCCTGGCTCATCAGTGGATCGGCTCTTTGAACAGGCTCAGCCAAAGGTCATTATCGGGTAGACTTGGCCTCGGCTCTCACTTTGCCTCGAAGCCTGTAATTTCCGGACTACTACAAGCAGGCTGAAAGCCCCCTGTCTCAATGGGAAGGATTTGAGGGAGCTTTGAAGCAGGGCAAGAGGGATTTGCCCAAAGGGCCTGAATTTGAAGGGGGAAAACTTTGTGGCAGAATAGTGGTGAAATGGAAAGATTCCTGGCCTGGGTGGGACCCAGGAGATCCCAGGATTTTAGACCAAATTGACCTCATACTCAGTGTTTGTTGGATTTTAGACATAGGGACTAGATCTGGGATTTCATTGATAGGGGGAATTCTCAGATGTGGAAACTCCCTCTACCAATACAGGTCAAAATCTTGTCTGTAATTTAGTCATAGGGAGTTGTCTAGAACACTGATAGATTAAATTACTTGCATTAGGTTCACCACAAAGTCATTCTCTGTCTGGAGCAAGACTTGAATCCAGTTCTTTCTGGCTCCAAAACTAGCTCCCTATTCTCTGAGGGCTCTCTGCACCTCAGTATCCTAATATATAAAGCAAGTGGGTTGGATTGGTTGATTTCAAAGGCCCTTCCAGCACCAATATTCTCTGTTCTCCATCCACTAAAGTCCTCCTCCAGTGACTTATAACACAGAGATGACCTTGATTGTCCTGAAGGTCTTCTCAAGGAAGTGAGTACTCAGGTGAGTCCTACCAAACTGGATAGGTTGTTAGGATGTTGAGGAAAATTTAATTTTAATTAAACAAGTTGGCCAAAGGTTAATAAAATTTTCAACCATAGCTGTTCTTGAAGGCTGTCTACTAAGTTGGTAGCTAGGAAGGATAGGGGAGAGAACATTGGGTCTGGAGTGAAGAAGAACTGAGTTCAATCTAGTCTAGGATACTTTATAGGTAGATATGTGACCCTGATCAAATCAAACCTCAATTTTCTTATCTATAAAATGGATATAATAATAGCACCTCTCTCCCAGGGTTTTTGAAAGATTAAAATGAAATCACATTTTTGAAGTTCTTTTCAAACCTTAAAATACTATATAAATATTGACTAATATATATATATATATATATATATATATATATATATATATATTAACCACTACTAGCATCACTGCCACCACCAATACAAGTACCGCCACTACTAGTACAACTGACTCCTCCTCCTCCTCCTCTACTACTACTGTTACTATTGTTAATGCTGCTGCTGCTGCTACAGCTATTAAGTTGTGGGCTCTGAGAATCTGAAAGCTGAAAAAGGAGTATATTCCAAGAACCCTACAAAAGCATGAAGGTGAAGAAATGTCAAGTTCATGGAGCAACTAGTAAGCCAATTTGGTTGGAACCTGGTTTTTGAAAGGGAGAAATATGAAATAAGGTTTGAGAGCCAGGGAAATTGGACAGGGAGGTGATAGGGAGCCACTGGTGATTTTTGAGCAGAGGTATAATAGGCTCACACCTGTCTTTTAGAAATATTGTTTTGGCTCCTGTATGGAGGATGGATTAGAGAAAAGAGATGGTAAACAAGGATAAAATGATTCAGGTTTAAGATAATAAGAGTTTGGACTAGACTGGTGAATTGAAAGAAGATAGCATTACAAAACTAACTCTGTGGGATGCACATTTATAGGCAACTGTGCCTTTGCTCTTGTACGTATAGCACACTCAGAAAAGTAAAGAGCAGAGGGATCACAACACAACACAACAATAGCAACAACGACAACAATAATATTTATTAAGAGCCTGCTTTGTCAGGTATTGTGCTAAGTGCTTGGGGAACTCACAATGCTCAAATCGATCCATGATCTCATACATGTAGGGATTCCCTCTGCAGTGTAGATTGCAGCCCATGCATGGACACATCTAAGAAGTCACTGGTTCTGATTCTTGCCCACAAATTTGCTTCAGGATCTGGCTACACAATATATTGAGAGTAGAGGTGGAGAGCTGTTTGTTAAATTTTAAGGAAGCCAGCAATAGGAACAAAATCAGGGCTTGATTTATTGTTTTGTTGATTGTCTAGATGTGAGAGAGTGTTAATGATGCAAATAGTGCTTAAAAGTGTATGGTTCATACATTTATTTATTCAGAGAAACTGTTGTGAAACCTCGACCAGCATAATCCTAGCTAGGGACCTTTATTTTTCCTGACTTTGCAAGGATACTAGGAGAGTACAGGGGCTGTCTGCTGTTTATCGCTTGATCTTGACATGTGACAAGTCTAGCTTCTTTTTGGATTACACAATTCCCTGATGGCATTCTTCATCTCTACACCTCTACTTTCCCCTGTTTTTTTTTTTTTTTCTGAAACAAAGGCATTAGAAACACAAAAATAAAAATGAAAATGCCCCTGACCCCAGGGAGTTTACATTCTACTGGAGGTGGGAGGGAGGGAGAAGAGGTTACAATGTGCAGATGGATAATTCAAAACAAATAAATATAATAATTTTGGGAAAGGAACATGAGGGGAACCCCTCAAAAATTCTCTCATAGGTGGTGCTATGTGGGCCGAGCTTTGAGGGGGCCAGGGATACTCATAGGTAGAAGTGAGAACTTGGCATTCTAAGTCTATGGAATTGGACAGGATACCCAATGTAGAGGATCATTAAGTAAGCCAGTTTGGAGGCAATGTGGAGTGAATGGGAAAGAATAGTTATATTTTCTACATCTCAAAGGTTAGAAGTGCAGAGCCTTCATGATCTGGAAAATCCATGTAAAATTCTTATGCATTTCTGCATTTTTAAACTTTTTCTGTGTTGTCTTCTAGTCTTTCAGTGTCGTCTGCAAAACTTTCAAAAAAGTTCCATTTAATTTAATTAATGATGACCTTATGATATATTGAAACCACGATGGAGAAAATCAGGATGTGAAAGGTATAATTGTATAATGAAACTGGTCTAAAAAGGTGGGCTGGAGCCAGATTGAAGTCTTTGCTGAATCTCCTTGAGTACTCAGTCCTGTGCTTGGTGAGACTTTGGGAGAGATAAGAGGGGAGATAAGATATGGTTCTTATTTTGGGGAACTCTTAGTCTAGTGAGATGACTAACACACTGGAAACAATGCCCTCTTTTTTCTCTAACTTGAGTTTAATTGAAGTTTAAACATTCAGTTTAAACATCCATCATCTTATGACCCAGCTATTGAGTACCTTTTCTTTCTATTCATTTCCAAGTTTTTCCTGACTTTTAAAACTTTGAAGGTATGTCTGGGGCTTGAGGACTGGTTGGATATCTGTCACCTTCCCAAAGAGGCACCCCAAAAACTTGAGACTAGGGAGCTGGGATCCAGGAGTACGGATGGGGCCAGAACCCAAGACTAAGACTTTGAAATCAGCAATTGTAGAAATATCCTTGCAATATAAAGTCACTTTCCTTTTCTGGGCCTCAAGTTTGTCCTTTTGAAAGTGAAGAATAAGGGTTGGAGAGGACTACTTAATCAGTTAACAAGCATTTATTAAATACTATGTGGGGGCAACTTGAGGCCACAATGGATAGAATACTGACCCTGAAGTCAGGAAAATCCAAGTTCAAAACCAATTTAAGATACTTGATGCTTCATTTAACCCCAATTGCCTCATAAAACAAACAAAAAGAATAAATGAATGAACAAACACTGTGTAGCAGGTTCTATGCTAAATAATGGGGCTGCAAATAAAAGGAAAATATAATAAAAGCCAAATTAAAATTCCTAAGAGCAGTAGGTGACATAGAGCACCAGCCCAGTAGTCAGGAGGACCTGAGTTCAAATATGACATCAGACATTTAACACTTTCTAGCTATGTGAACCTGGGCAAGTCACTTAACAGCAATTGCCTCAGCAACAACAAAAAAAAGTTCCTAAAATTCTTAAAACAGTAGTACTTAAGTATCTGATAACTAATGTCGAAATCTCATAATCACCAAAACATAGAATTTGAGAGCTGAAAGGATCTTCATGGCCAGCTTAGTACACCTTGTGTAGAAAAGGGAATTCTAGTGCAACATACCTGGAAGTCCCTTGCATAAAGACCTTTAAGGAGGGAGGGGGTGCCCTACCACCTCTTGGGACAGCCCATTCCATTTTGAGCAACTCTAATAGTTAGGAAGCTTTTTCCTGACATCAATCCTAAACTGGCCTCTTTGAAACTTTGACCCATCATTCCTAATTTTGCCATCTAGGGGCAAAAAGAGAACCCTGCAAATACTGGAAGACACTTCTCCGTCCTTAGTCTTCGCCTCTCCAGGGTAAACATCCTCAGTCCCTTCAGCCCATCCTCATAGGCAGGGCCCATACTCTTCATGACCTTGGTTGCCCTCCGCTGGATATTCACTTTCTCAATGTCCTTCTTAAACAATGATATCTAGAATTGAGGTCAAAATATCATGTCTCTATTCCTGAAAATCATACCATGTTTAAAGCAGTCCAAAATCTCATTAGCTCAAAGGTTTACAAAGCACTTTACATTTCATTTGGTCTTCACAATGACACTGTGAGATAGGTGCTCTTAGTAACCCAATTTATTAATGAGGCAACTGAAACTTATGATGGTTACATAGTTATCCAGTCAGGATCTGAATCTAAATCCTCCTGACTCTAAGTTTATCACTTTTGCTCCTCTACCATGCTGTTTTTCTAAGATATTTTCTAATCTTCAAGTCTGCCATTGATACTGATTTCAGTCAGAGCTAGTTGACTTCAAGAGATGTGATCAGCAGGACATACTGAGTCAGAGCAGCAGACACAATGGTCCCTCCTTAGTCCTGAATGCCTTTTGCTTTTCCCACTGTACATCTTTGAACAATGGATGTTGAAATCAAATATTTTCCAGGTTATTCACCACTCATGCAAAAACCAGACTTTCTTGAAACCACCATTTTCCAGCAACTCCCTTCCTGACATAAATGTGGAAACGTGTTAGGGACAGCCCCATGTAAACCTCAACTAATTCCCAAGCCCTCTGCTCATTTTCTCTGCTTCAAATGGCTCTTTCTCACCCTTTGTCTGGTGTTGAACACCTCAGCCCTCTTCTTACTATCCACTACTTGGCTCTTGATAGGAAGCCCTTTCCTGGGCTTCTGCCACTTGTCAAACATAAGTACTTTTTGGTAGTTCAGAGACAATAATTTCTCATATTGTTAACATGGTATAGTTCATAGGGTGCTGTGTGATAGGAGAGAGAGATACAAAGACCTAGAGAAAGATAGAGACAGAGAGACAGAAAAAAAGCTAATATACAGAGCTAATAAGTGCCTGGGGTGGAATTTGAATCCAGGATTTCCTGACTTCAGGATTAAAAAACTCTCCTTCACCAGACACTGTCTCTCAAGGAAGAGTTCAAGGATAGAAGCAAACATTTCTGTGCATTTATTGCACTCATGATTGTCTTTGTGCTTTTTGGCTATCCAGTTATTTGTCTATTCTGACATCTGTTTTTCTAACCCCTCATTCAGGAACATGTGTGGGCCATCAGGTTCACAGCCATGAATTTCAAACTCTTCAAAAGTCAATGTTCTCTGTGAATTAGATCTTTTGCTTGCAATGTCCAGGATCCTCAGGGTATATGTCACCTGTGAGGAATGTCCCTGCTTTCCCCAATCCTTCTATTCTTTTCCTACCTTTTAAACCTTAGGCACTATTCTTATCCCCCTCACCCCAAACTCCTTGGATGACACTTTATTGTTCCATTGCTGTATTTCAGTCAGGATTCTTATCCCAATTTAGGTAGTGTCTTGTATTGATCAAACCAGGTCATAGGCAGACAAACAAAAGGAAAATGTTTGAAATGATGTTTCCATTTTTCATTTTTGGGTTGGTGTTGTGTCAAAAAAGTCCGGGCTAAAACACAGGTCAACTCAGCTGGTCAGCTGATTGACTGATTTGGTCAAGTGCACCAACACAGTGTAGATGAAGCTATGAGCCAGCTTCTCTATACAATGGAAAACATGTGCAGTTCCTCAACTGTTCTTCAATATGTACAATGTACAGTGAAAGTTCAAGATACCTGAGTTATAATCCTGACCCCAAAAGTGTGGATGTTGGTTAAATCACTTTCCTTCTCTGAAAAAATTTCCTCATTGATAAAATGAAAAGATATATTAGATTAAAACAGATTTTATTATGGTCTCTAATGTCCCCAGAATTTAACATTTAATCTAGTGTGAAAATAACTTCCAGGACTTTCAAAGTCTAATGCCAGAGCTATAAAGGATGAAGAATTGGATCTATGGTTTAGTATCAGGAACTCTTCAGTGAGGAAACTACCTCTACCAAGCAGGTAATTTAGGGTTTTCTTAGAGAGTAATCTAGATCATTAAGAATTTAAGTGGCTTTTCCAGAATACTCATAGGTCTCAAAAATGAGACTAGAAGTTCAGTATTCTTTACTCTATCCATTGCACAATACTGCCTCTTTGTGATTATGAATTAAAATGTATAATCACAAAATTTTAGAGTTGGAAGCTCAGAGGCAGGCCATCAAATCCAGTCCCTACCAGAACATGGCTCTCCCTAAACTATAGCTGACAAGTGGTTATACAGCTTTTGTCTGAAGATCTACTGGGAGTTGACAGAGTGATCCCCATCATTATTTATGTTAGCCCATTCTACTTTTGAATAGCTCTAATTGTTAGAAAGTTTTATCTTTTGTCAAGCCTGAATTTATCTCCTTATAAGGTCTATCTATTATGCACTCTTCTTCCTATTAACACCAAGCAGAGTAAGTCTTTTCCTTTTCTAATTCTTTGGGTTCTTTTTTTTTTTTGGTGGGGGAGTGGGGGAATGGGAAGGAGGGGGAGAAGGAATGGAAAGGCAATTGGGTTAAGTAACTTCCCAGGATCACACAGCTAATAAATGTCAAGTGTCTGAAGCTGAATTTGAACTCAGGTCCTCCTGATTCTAGTGCTGGCATTCTAGCCACTGTACCACCTAGCTGCCTCTAATTATTTAGATTCTTAAAGATAATTATTGGCTCTCCCTCTAAGACCAGAGTTCTAAACCTGAGTTTTTAAAAATTGATAAGTTTATTTCTGATAAATAGAAGCATGTATAGAATATTTTTACACACACATACCTCCTATTTATGTCTAATGGTATTCATCTCTAGAATAGGAAGGAGGAGGGAAGAAAAAAGAAAAAGAAATAAAAAGAAAATTACATAAAACATTGTTGTATACTTGGAGGGAATAACAAGTTGTACAAGGCAGATTTGCAGTTTCATGTACAATTATTTTTTATTGTATTGTGTTATAGAAATGCCTCTTTTGGTCAATGAATTGAAAATAAAATACATTTGTAATACAAAACACTCCTCTATTTCAGTATAATTACTTTCCTTTATAATCTTATGTATTTAAAAACATATTTCTGAGAAGGGCTTCACCAGACTGCCAGAGGGGATGATGACACTTAAAAATTTTAAGAACTTTTGCTTTAAATCTTTTCCTTTCCAGGCTTAACAATTCTAGTACTTTCAATTTGAATTTCCCTTCAGCTTGATGTCTTTGAAAACTCAGCTTTATTTCTTTTAGGGGCCTGTAATAATTTGTGGTTGGCTTAATCCTCACAACATACTCAGCAGGTAGAAGAGCATCTAATTTATCTCAAAGAGAGAAAACTGGAGTGAAGAGAAGCCAAATAATTGACTCAAGACCATGCAGTCAGTCAGACCATCAGGGAAGGGGACACAAAAGCATGGTGGATTCCTGAGTTTCCTGAATTAGGTTATCACAGCCCAGTCAGTCAGTCACTTGTAGAAAATTAGAGCTCAGTACAGGACACACTTCAGAAGTAAGGGGAAAGTCAGGGAAGGCTTCTTGGAGGAGGAAAAACTTTAGCTAGATCTTGAAGAATAAATACAATTTGGGCTGGCTACAAAGAGGTAGCCATCACCCTGGGTGGGAGAAACAGTATGAGCAAAAGAATGAACTTAATAAAAGCATCATGTGTAATTATAGAGAGGAAACTTGCCTTGGTGCAGAAAATTCTTTTTGACCTCCTCTGATGACTTGGGCAGGCTTTTGACTTCAGTTTCCACATCTATAAAATGAGGGGATTGAACTAGGGAGTGTCTGAGATTCCTCTCAGTTCTAAATCTATGATGCTGTGATGTTCTAGGATCTTTAGATGGATTATTTTATAAAAGAGGTTTTGATAATGGGAAACCCCACAGTTGTATAAATTCTTCAATAAGAGGCCAAGAAAAATTCTCAGGGGAGAACTCTAGTCAAAACAGGAAATATCTCAATAGATGGAATCCTCAAGAGAAAGCTCAGAAAGGTCCCCGATTTTTTTTCCTTTTGGGGACTGGATATTCCAGGACTTCAATGGTGAGTGGGACTCCTTCACCCACTATGTGTGGACAATGTTGGGGAGAAGTTGCCTGGTCTCTTTATGTAAGAAAAAACCCAATGGTTTTCCTGTGGTCCGCTGGGAGCAAGGCCTGTGAAATCCGGCTAGGAAATGTAGGGAGAATGAGATGCATTTCCAAATCAGTGTTGTTATTTGTTCCCAGATGTTGGGAGGCTGATGTGCTAATTTATGCAGATGAGCGGAAGTGGGGTGCTGAGTGGCTTCTTTGGAGACAGAGGAGTGGGTGTGGGGGAATCTTGCTCCAACAAATATCTGGAGCCCCAGAGATCCAGCAACTTTCTCTACAGCTGGCAGCCCCCACAAACCAAAGCAAACAGTGTGGAGGGAAGGATGTTCCCGTGGCCGAGGCAAAGAAAACAAGACCACTTCCTTCCACCCCACGTTCCAAGGTGGCGGCAAGCTTTCCCAGGGTTGTTCCTTGTGAATTCTTCTTGGGTTCCCCGGCCAGTGTTTGGACAGCTTGAGCAGTGGCCAAGGAGACAAAGCAGAGATGTCGGCCCCTGCCCTGGATGCTGGCCCCAGCTCTGGATGTCGGCAGCCATAGCCCCAAGCTCTTCTTGGGCTTGGTCTTCACAGCAAGGATGCTCCTACTGGAGGAAACCTGGGGCTTTGCCATAGAAAGCCAAGGATTTTCCTGGCCCTGGACCCGGAACCTGGAAGGACAAGTAACCCAACAGGTGAGTAGCTGAGAACTTCACTAATGGCAGTGAGGTACATGAGGAAAATCACTGTTTGGTATTTTGTTGTTATTTTTTAGTTATTTCTGACTCTTTGTGATCCTATTTGGAGTTGTCTTGGCAAAGATACTGGAGCAGTTTGCTATTTCCTTCTCCAGTTCATTTTTACATATGAGAAAACTGAGGCAGAAGGGTTATATGACTTGCTAGAGTCAAGATTTGACCCTAGCTGAGGTTAGGTTTGAGCTCAGGGCTTCCTGACTTCCGGCCTGGTGCTCTATTCACTGATTACGAGTTCAGACATTCCCATTTATAACCTGTGTTGCTTTGGACAAACACATTTAACTTCTCTTGACCTCAGCTTCTTTATGTGTAAAAAATGAGGATTGGATTTGATATCTCAAACACTGGATATCCAAACCAATTCCTTGAGTTTCCTAACTTCCTAGAGCTTCCATCCTAATGGGGGAGTCAATATATACACATATGGACATATAGAAAACAAGCAAGATGCAAGGAAGCTTTGGAGAGAGGTAGCACTAGCCCTTGGGAGGACCGAGAAAAGGCAGCATGCAGGTGGTGATGCTTGAGCTAACTCTTAAAAAAAAAACAAAGATTTCAAGGGGCAGAGATGAAGAGAGGATGTATTCAAGGCATTGGGGACAGCCAGGGAAAAGGGCCAGAGAAATGAAACAGAAAGAAGTCCAGTTAGACTGTAAGGTAGAACATGTAGAGTGGAATCATGCATACTAAGGCTGAAAAGGTAGGATGGAGGCAAAACTGTGAAAAGTTACTAGTCAATCACATTTAATCTTAGAAGTACCAAAGGCCATTGATTAGAAGAGTGATGTGGAAATAGGCCAGGTGGGAGGTAGTTCAGGAGAAAGTTAATGAGGACCAATACTAAGGGGGTGGTTGTGTGTATTCAAATTTATTTCTATTTCAGAAACAATTCAAAAGGTTTTTTTTTAAGTTTCAATAAAATTAGCAGAAGGAAATTACAAAAAGGACCTACATGTGCAAACATGCTTGTATCATTTCTTTTTGTGTTAGCAAAGAATTGGAAAATGAGTAGATGGCCATTAGTTGAGAAATGATTGAACAAGTTGCGGTATATGAAGATAATGGAATATTATTGTCCTATAAAAATGATGAACAAACTGATTTTAGAAAGGCCTGGGAAGATTTACATGAACTGATGTAGAGAGAAACAAGCAGAATCAGGAAAACATTGTACACAATAACAGCAAGAATATGTGATAATCAATTATGAAAGACTTTGTTCTTCTCAGTGGTTCAGTGATCCATCGCAATCCCAACAGACTTTGGACAGAAAATGCCATCTGCACCCAGAAAAAGAACTCAGGAGACCAAATGTAAATCAATGTATGTTCACTTCTTTTTTCTGTTTTTTTCTCTTTCATGGTTTTCCCTTTTGCTCTGATTTTTCTCTCCCAAAATGATTCATAAATCAATGTGTATTAAAAATAAATTTACTAGAAAAAAGAAGGAAACTACATATTTCTAAACTTCTAGGCAACTTCCTGCCATAGCTTCAATCTCACATATTTGTTTCTGCTGTCAGTATATCTTCAAAAACTATGAAATCAGAAAGTCTCTGCACACAATCTTTTTTATTATAAATGGGACCATATCAGGTCATCTTTCTGGACATCAATTTCTTCTTCTGTAAAATAAGAAGCTTGGATTAGGTGACCTCCAAATAGCCATCTAGTATTATCATCTCATTTAAGATAATGTGTAAAGTGTTTGGTGCAGTATCTGGCAATAAATAGGCACTATATCAATGCTTATTGATCCCTTTCCCTTCCTATCTTAAAATTTAGGATGGTCCCTTAACAAGTGATCCCATCCCATCTTGTCTTCTCTAAAAGACTGTCCCTTTTATCATCTCTATCCTATCACTTATCTTCAATGTTTTCCTTTCCACTGGTTGCCATCCTAATACACCCCATGTTTTCCCTACCAAAAAAACCTTACCCCATCAGTTCATCCCTATTATCATCATATATCTCTTTCCCCTTTCTTGGCTAAATTCCCACCTACAATAGGTGCCTCCACTTCCTCATATCTCACTTATTTCTTTACTTTTGGCAGATCTATAAGATTCCTTAATTGCTAAAGTTCACAGTCTTTCTCAGTTTTATCTTTCTTGACCTCTCTGTATCCTTTGTTATTATCTATAACCTCTTCAATGTTCTCTTTCCTCTAGGTTTTCATGACACTGATCTCTCCTTGTTTTCTTTTTTGTTTTCTGATTGTCCCTTCTTTGCTGAATCCTCATCCTCAATTATGTGAATGACCTACAGGGTTCTGTTCTGGACCCCCTTCTCTTCTTCCTCCTACATGTTATTTCTCTTAGTGATCTCATGAGTTACAATAAATTCATTTATTACCTGTACATAGATGATTCTCAGATCTATTTGTTCAGTTGAACCTGTCTCCTAACTTCTACTGTCCCATTTCCAACAATTTGGTGGATAACTTTTACTGGTTGCCTAAAATTTAATAATCCAAAACTAAATTCATTATCTTCTCTCTCAAAAAAGCCCCCCCAAAAGCCTCTTCTTTCCTGAACTTTCCTAATATTATTGAAGATACCACCATATTCCCAGTCACCTAAGCTCACAACTTAAGTGTCATTGTCCACTTCTCACTGTCCCTCGTAACCTCTATTCATTTACTTATCAATTCTTCCACTTTGATCTTCATACTTTTTCTCATATATGTCTCTTTATCTCTATGGTATAGGCTCTCATCACATTACTTTTGGCCTGTTGCAGTAATTTACTGAATTTTTTCCTACTCTTAAATTTCTCCAACTCCAATCCATCCACTATTCACTGTCAGAGATCCTCCTTAAGCTTAGATTTGTCTGTATCAGCCTCATTTTCAGTATAATCTAATAACATTGCTTTCCTTATTGTTCCTTACACATTTTTCAACTTAGCATTTTCACTGGTTGTCCTCCAGGCTGGGAATTCTCTCCCTTCTCATATTCACCTTTTAGCTTTCCTGGCTTCCTACAAGTCTCAGATAAAATCTTACCTTCTGCAAGAAGCTTTTCCTAGTCCTTCTTAATTCTGGTGTCTTCCTTCTGAGATTTTCTTCAATTTACCTGCATGAATCTTATTTGTATAGAGTTATCTGCATGTTGTATCTTCCATTAGGCTATGACCTCCTTGAAAGCAGGGACCTTTCCACCCCACTTTCTTTGTTAGCACCTATAAGTAGGTTCTTAATAATGGACTGAGTGACTTAAACCTATTATCTTGATGAACCAAATTAATAGGTCAGCCTTCTACATGGGCCTCCCTTAATATGATCCCACAAATCTGAGGCAAAGGACTAAAAAAAAAACTTTGGGATTGAGAAGCAATAGAAATCACTTCTAATCCTGACTATGTCATTTGACTTGTCAAATGTAAATCTTTTAACGTTTTATGGCCTCAGCCCTCCTATATTTAAAATGAAGAAAACAGTGCTTTCTCTGTATACTCAATCAGAGCTGTTATGAGGATCGATTGAATTGAATAATATATATGAGAATGCTGTCTTTAAAATCTCTATACATGTGTGAAGTTATAGGATCGCAGAGCTAGAATTGGAAAGAGACCTTAGAGGCCTCCAAGTTCATCCCTCCTCATTTTACATTGAGGAATTGAGATCCAGGGATGTTTTGTCATGGCCAAGGACATATAGGGAGTAAGAGGCAAGACTTGAACCCAGAGCTTCTGACTTCAAAGCCAGTGCTCTTTCCATTATTGTGTGCTTGTTATTAACTTCATTAATTTTAGTGCTATAGCACTTTAAAAAGAGTCCAAAAAGAGCTCACTTGGTAGAGATTCTGACCTGCTAGTATATGTATTTACTAGAACATATTTAGAGCAGAGTAGTTGTCTCTAACCTCCTTTTCAGGACAATCTCTTTCATGCAACAGTCCTTCAAATTCTGGAAGAAGTCTATCTTGTTTCCCTAGGTCTTCTTCAGTATACATTCCCACTTTCCTCAGTTCATCCTCAAGTGATATGATTCCTCTTATTCCTTTCATCTCCTGGCATCATCTAGTCCTGGGAATGGTCTAGAAGGTTTTTTCTTCTTGATCTACTTCTCTCCTGGTACTATATTCATTCCCTTGGAGATATCATCTACTCCTAGTTTCTAAAAATCACTTCTCACTAGATAATTTCTAAATTTCAATCTTCAATCCTGGCCTGTTTTCTAGTTCTAAGCACTGCTTCTTCATTTGCCTGAAGAGCAACTCCAGTTGGATGCCTCCTGGTTCAAACTCCTCCATCATTTTTTCCTTAACTAGCAATTTATCCTTGCAACTTTCATAATTCTCTTATCAGAACCATCCTTCTGCCAATCACCTAAGCTAAATCCTCATAAATATCTTTAACTACCATCTTTCCTTCACCAATTAAATTAGATTTCTGGGAAATTCTTCTATGATGTCTTTCACATCTATTCTTCTGTGGACACATTCTCTATGCCATTGTCACTATCTAAGTCTTAGCCTTCATTTCTTCCTGTCATATCATCTTCATAACATCCTCCTGACTGTTCCCTCTGTCTTCAGTTTCTTCCAACTCATCTGGCATGTCATTGTCATTATTATCCTTCCATGAGTCACTTCTTTTGTGTCACTTCAATTCTATTAACAAGCATCTATTAAGCATCTATTGTGTGCCATAGGTTGTGCTAGGAGTTGATGTTACAAAAGACAAAAGAAAAATAGTTTGTGCCATCAAGGATTTTATATTCTAATGGGGAAACAAAACACATTCAGAGAAGATGAAGAACACTAGTGATGGGGATTATGGAGTAATGCCTCATACTTGAGCTGAATTTTGAAGGAAATCAGAGTTTCTGAGAAGTAGAAGTAAAGTGGGAGCCCATGTGAGGTATGGGAGATAGCCAGTGAAAAGGCTGCTGGGATATGGAAGATCATCTGGGAGGTACATAAAGAAGGCCAGGGAGGCTGAACCATGAATTCATAGAGGGAACTTGTATATGATATGACTGGAAAGGTAAGTTGATGCAAAGATGTGACAAATAGAGGATCTTATTTTTTATTTTAAATGTAATAGGGATTTTATTGAGAGAGGGAAGGATAGCATGATCAGATCTGTACTTTCAGTAAAATCACTTTGACACCTAAGAATGATGAATTGAAAGGGGAGATATTTGAATCAGGGAGATTACAGTGGTGGTTGGGTAAGTAGAGAGGTGCAAAAAATGTTATGGAAATAGAGATGATGAGACTTATATGAGTAAATGAGAAAGAGGAGTCAAGAATAATACTGAATACTTGTCAAGAGTAAGATTCCCTTGATAAAAATAGGGAAGTTCAGAAGAAGTATTGTTGTGGAGGGAAAGATAACAATTAGTCTTTTGGACATGGTGTCTGCCTAACAGTTTGAGCTGTCAATGACTTATAACCAAAGTTCAGGCTAAAGGTTAAGTGGATCAGGGATATGTGGATCAGGGAATAATATACTTAGATGACTGAGCCCATGAGACCTGAGAACAAGACAAAAACTTTAGGGAACATCTGGGGATTGCTGGAGCCAGTTTGAACTGGTTCATGAGAGATGATTATCAAATTTTCACGGTGAGTATTTACACTTTGGAGATGAGCAAACATTAAATATCAGGGCTTGATTTATTGTTCTATTGATTAATTAGACTTGAAAAAATAATGGAGAAGATGTTGATAATGGTGATTATATTTAAAATATTTCTTATGTTTTTGGAGAACTGATTGTTAAAAATAAAACAGTACCCTCTCGACAACACACTCAGACTTAGTGGATGAAGATCCATCAATGGTACTAGAGGGATGGGGGGATAACCAAAAGAAAGCAGTGTTAAGAAAATCCAGAGGGGAAAGAATAGCAGGAAGAGAGGATGGTCAACAGATAGTTCAATAAGGATGAGCTCAAGCCCTATTTCTTCCATGAAGTCTTTGCTGATCACTTCAGCCCATATTGATCTTATTCTCCACCACTTATGGGTCTGATGCTTACAGTCTAGCACTTACATATACTCTGTGATATCTTTTATATTTCTGCTAACTTTTAATGTAACTTTGAGCAAGTCATTTGACCTAAATCTGGGCTCAAGTTCTTTATTTGTTAAGTGAGACAATTGTATGGGATGACCTCTGACAACCCTTCCAGCTCCAAATCTATGACCTCAGGACCTATGTCTTATTAAAATCCTTTCCTGATGGAAGCATGAAAGGGTTCCTGGGTTCTTGAAGATTCTGCTACTGCACTGTGCCTCTGGAGAGTCCTACCTTGCTGGAAATGTATTGAATATAGGTTCAGTAATGGCACATATGCCTACTTGAGCATCAGACAGCTAGATGGAATGGTGAGTTGAATATCAGGCTTGGATTTAAGACTATTCACCTTCTTTAGTTCAAATGTGGTCTCAGACACTTCCTCACTGTGTGAGCCTGGGCAAGTCACTTAACCTTGTTTGCCTTGGTTTTCTTATCTGTAAAATGAGTTGGATAAGCAAATGGAAAACCATTCCAGGATTTTTGCCAAGAAAACTCCTTATGGGTCAAAAAGAGTTGGGTATGACTAAAAAGTGACTGAATAAACAAACAAAACCTTTGAGAATTATCCTAGTTAAGTCTGGAGAGGATCAACACCAGGGTGTTGATCAAGTTGCAGGTTGAAGACTTTCTTTAGCCACAACTAATAATTGTTCAATAGGATTGTTGGATTGAGGCTATGGGCCACTACTGTTCATGAAGAGTATATCAACTCCAACATACTTATTGATTCTATAAGTACTGATGTATGTCTTGTATCTCCAAATACTTTGCTAGATAATATTGGCAGGTTGCCTAATACTTGCATTCTATATACTTTATATATGCTCTCAGAATCTCTGTCACTCAACAAACACTTAAGAATTGAATTGAAATATGGTTCTTTCCAAACTAATTCTCATCAATTAACCTCATGCCTTTC
This sequence comes from Sminthopsis crassicaudata, assembly GCF_048593235.1. Lineage (NCBI taxonomy): Eukaryota > Metazoa > Chordata > Mammalia > Dasyuromorphia > Dasyuridae > Sminthopsis > Sminthopsis crassicaudata. Next base: position 693,904,638 of record NC_133617.1, read on the forward strand.
CTTTTCAGAGAAAAGTGAAATTTCTCAACTCTCTCTTATGTATACCCCTAGACTATCCTTATAAATATCTTCCTTGTGTATATTCCATCAGGCCTGGTCTTCGTGGAGGACAGAGTGGGAAAGACACTTATATATGTCAGAAGTCCTAGCTGCTATACAATTTATAACATTCATCCCAGAAATTATACTACTAAATATATATATATATATATATATATATATATATATATATATATATAATCACAAGAAGGAGGGAAAGAAAGATCTTACATATGCCAAAATATTTATAACAATGCTTTTGCTTTAGCAAAAACTCTAAACAAAGTGGGTACTCATTAAGTGGGTGAGTGGAGAGGATATATATTTTTATACAGTTATTTGCATATTGTCTCCCCAATTCCAATACTATCTCCTTGAGAATAGTAATTGTCTTTTGCATTTCTTTGCATCCCTAGTGCTTAGCATTGTGTCTGACATATGGTAGGCACTTAATAATTGCTGATGAATTGACTTTCTGGGGAATGTTGAACAAACTGTGCATATGAATGTAATGGAATATTATTGTACTATGAGAAATGAGAAAGTCAGAGAAACATAGGAAGATTTGTAGAATGTTTTATGGCGTGAAGAACAAAATAATAAACAATGACCAAGTAATTTGAATGAAACATTCAATAAAAGACATCAGCATTTGTATTAATATGTGTTAAATATGAAGATTAATTTGTATTAAACATGGAGTTTTTATGAAATATATTTCATCTCAGTAGAAAAGTAGGAGACAATAAGTAAAAATGTTGCATACATTGTCAAATGTAGCACCTGTGGCAGATTGCTTATGTTAACTTTTTTTATGAGAGATTCTGTTAGGGGCTTTGCTTATTGGGCAATGATAGTGGTATAAAAATGAAAAGCATGAATAGAAGCTATTTTAAAAGGTTAAATCTGGAACATTTAGGCTGGGAGTTCTCAGAAGTCAGGCCTTGAGATCTCTTCCCTGATCTTAAGTCTGCTGAACATCAAGGGTCTGTGAGTTTCTAATTGGGATGAAGGTAATGAAGAGAAGAATGATGATGATGATTTGTCTTTCACTGACCATGAATGAACGATGAAAAACCATTTCTTATGTACTTACTATCTGCAAAACACATAGATTAATTTTGAAGATGCAAGAGAGGTCTCATTGATGCTCACATTTTAATGGACAACACATATAATTTTCAGTTGCAAGTCAGATGCAAAAGTTTCATTATCCTTAAGATGCAGAAGTTAAAAAGTGGGTAATGCATTTTCTTAACTGTTACTTCCATAGATAAAACTATATCATTTTCTGATGAAAATGTCCATTTGACCTTGATCCTTCCACGATTCCTGGGACAATTGAACCAAAGCTCCCAGCTTCACAAAATGTTATATATGAAGGTATTACTATCAATGACACTATTATTGTTTCATTGTTATTGCCAAGTTAAGCTAGCCAAGTTAAGGTTTGCTAGAGATTAAATGGGCATGATACTCTTGAATATCTAGTATAAGTCTGAAATTTCACAGAAGTGATAATTTTTTAATGAAAACTTTTTATTTTATATATATATACATACATACATACATACATATATATATATATATATATATACATAGAGAGAGAGAGAGAGATCATTTTCAACATTCACCTCTACAAAACCCTGTGTTCTAATTTTTTCCTTCCCTTCCCCATATCTGCTTCCCCAGGTAGCCAATCATCCAATATATGTTAAATATGTACAATTCCTCTATACATATTTCCACAATAATGCTGCATAAGAGAAATCAGATCCAAAAGAGAAAGATGAGAAAGAAAACAAAATGCAAACAAACAACAACAAAAAGAGGGAAAAGACTATGTTGTATTCCACATTCAGTTCCCAATGTCCTATCTCTGGGTGCAGATGGCTTTCTTCATCACAAGACCATTGGAATGGTCTGAAGCACCTCACCATTGATGAGAGCCATATCCATCAGAATTGATCTTTTTATAATCTTGCTGTGTATAATGATTCCCTGGTCGAACAATGAACTTTTTGGGAAGCTCCTAGGGGGTCATCAAGCAGAAGAAGGGAGGAAAAGGAAATTACCAAATAGTAGCTGTCCTATTCTCAGGTCCAGAAGCTATAGTGGGGAATCAAGTGCCTTTAAAAGCAATGCCACTTCAGAAAAGAGGGAAGTAAGAGAGAGGCAATGTGACCTAGCAGAAAAACAAAACAAAAACATGAAGACATAGGTTCTAATTGTGGTCATGGCCTCACTTTACATGTCTGAAAACAAAGTTAAGATAGCTCCAAGGCAGAGATTCTTTTAAAATATTTTTTAAAATAATTTTGAAAGCTTTTTTATATTTCTGAAATTTCCTTTAGTATTCTTTCCCTCTCTTCTTTCTTTCCCCAAGAGCAATCCCATATAACAAAGAATTATTTTTTAAAAAAGAAAAAAAAAAGGTGGAGATAGTCTACAAAACAAATCAATACAGTAAAAAAAAATCTGTCCACACTTGTGTGAAAAATATCCCCCTCTCCCCTACCTCACAAAATTGTGTGTATGTGGATTGTATCTTTTTCAGGGTAATACTTTTAAGTTGCTATTGTAATTTTGCAACATTTATGGTTTTTATTCTTTCTATGTAGATTGTGCATATGTTTTTTTGACTGCTTACTTTTCTCTGCATCAGTTCATATAAATCTTTCTATGCTTCTCTATACTCATCACATTTATCTTTTCTTATAGCACAAACATTCTGTTACATTTATGTATCAACATTTGTTTATCTGTTTCCCACTCAATGGTCACTACTTTGGGAAATGGAAACTACTTTGTTTCTAGTATAGTTTCTTACTCTGAGGGTTATAAAATTTTTTGAGCAATTTAATTACAAAGTTTAAATAACCACATATTTTGATAACCAGTATAATTAGTTTTCTTTATAATCCTATGTATTTTACTTGAATACATTTAGAAACATTATTCTGAGAAGGGATTCCAAGGCTTCATCAGATTGCTGAAGGGGTCTATGATACTAAAAAGGTTAAGAATTCCTGATCTAAGGTCTCATTTAAGTTGGCCTTGGAACTAGATAAAATTTGGGCTAGAAGTAAGGAGGAAGAGTGGCTGCTTGCTGGATGCCTCTAAATACCAGCCAATCATTTACTTGGCAAACACCACACCCTAGCCCAGCTCGGTGCCAGCTCTCAGCCCTGGTTTCATTCGGAGTTGCTGAACAAAGGGCTTTCATGGGCAATGTAATCGAGGCCACCCGGGGAAGAATGGTCAGGTGCAGAAAAGGGGCTCAGGAAACACCAGACAGAAGCAAATTCACATGGATAGATGGAAGGAGTGAGAGAGAGCAAGTTGGGGAATGAGGCCCTTGACTGGTGGGCACAGGTTCCGGAGTCTATTCCCAGGGCAGCAGACAATCTCAATCTCTGGCAGGTAATGAAGGACGCATTTATGCGATATGTCAGCGGTTAGTGCAAAGCTTGAAAGAAATGAGATCATGTGGCCAGATAGCATTCTGGGCCTCTCCCCGAGGGGGAAGGAGTATTTCTGGGAGGACTATCAGCCATTGTTACTGGTCCCTCGTTGAAATACAACGGGACACAGTACCGTCAGCTGATACTTGTGCGATCTGGGGCTATCATAAATTGTGGCTTCACAGAATATTAATCTCTGGTTACACGACCGTGGTTAACACACAGACGGACAAGGAGGCAGGGATGCTGAGAAAGGTCTACAGTGGACTGTCTGCTCCTGCAAACAGGACGATGGAAGGGAAAGGCCACAGCAATTCTCCCTTGGCAGGAAAGTATGGCCCAGTTTACATCTGGTAACTTTATCACACCAGCCTTTGGGAGCTCTCACCTAAATGACTGGATGTACATGGAACTAAGTCGGAGATGGGGTGAGGTAGAAAGACTGGAATGTAAGGGAATGAAGACAGTGGTCCATTTAATGCCCAGAGGAAATGGCAACAATGGGTTGAACTCCCAGGGTGCCATCGCCACCCTTCTGCGGTTCCTAGGTTTGCTCTGTCTTTTAGCTTTCATACCTTTTCTAAGGACTGAAAATGGATTCCAGGTTAAGAATTCCTGGCTTAAGGCATAAAGACAAGTATAATGTTAGAGTGAAAAGAACACTCTATTGGAAGATCTTGCCCTACTCTTTCCCTTACAGGTTGTATGATCTGCAGCTAATCCTCAGCTTCAGTTTCCTCCTCTGATATATTAGAGAGATGACTAGAAGACCTCTGTCTTCCTTAAACTCCCTTCTTAATAACTTAAGGTGTTAATGATTGATGATGGCTGAATGTTATTCCCATTTTGCATTCTCACTGCATTATAGCATTTTTTCTAAATGGAGCTTACCTAAAATAAGTAATATTTATCTAAAACCATCTACAAACATTATCTGTAATGGGGATAAGCTAGAAACCTTCCCAATACAATCAGGGGTGAAGTAAGGATGCCTATTTTCACTTCTATTATTTAATACTGTACTAAAATTATTATTTTTAGCAATAAGAGAAGATAAAGAAATTAAATTAGGATAGGCAATAAAGAAACAAAAGCATCACTCTTTGCAGATGATATGATATTATACTTAGAATATCCTAGATAATCAACTAAAATTATTGAAATGATTAACTTTAATAAAGTCATAGAATACCAAATAAACTCACACAAATGATCAGCATTTCTATATATTACCAATACAGTTCATCAGCATGAGGAAGAAAGAGGTAACATTGAATTCCTGAAGCTATAATCCCCTGATAAAGAAATAAATCTTCAAATGTAAGAATGTGTAAAATTGTTTATAGCAGCCCTTTTTGTAATGGCAAGAAACTGGAAATTGAGTGGATGCCCATCAGTTGGAGAATGATTGAATATGTTATGGTGTATGAAAGTAATGGAATATTATTATTCTATAAGAAATTATGAGCAGACTGATTTCAGAAAGCCCTGGAGAGATGTATATGTACTGATGCTAAATGAAGTGAGTAGAACTACAAGAACATTGTACACATCAACAACAAGATTATGTGATGATCAACTGTGATGGACTTGGCTCTTTTCAACAATGAAGTGATTTAGGTTAATTCCAATAGATTTGTGATAAAGAGAGCCAGAATTATCAGGACTGAATGTGGATCACAACATAGTATTTTAATTTTTCAGTTGTTTGCTTGCTTGCTTTTTCTTTCTAATTTTTTCCCTTTTGATTTGATTTTTCTTGTGCAGCATGATAAATGTGGAAATATGTTTAGAAGAATTCCACATATTTAATCTATATTGCATTGCTTGCTGTCTATGGGAGATAGTAGGGGGAAGGGAAAGAGAAAAAATTAGAACACAAGGCTTTGTGAGAGTGAATGTTGAAAACTACCTTTGCACGTATTTTTAAAAACAAAGAGCTATTATAATAAAAAAGAATCGTTGTCCTAGCGTTGAATTGGAGTATGGAAGAAGTTGAGTGAATAGAAGTCCCAAAGATATTAAAGAGAAAAAGAAAGAGTTAGTTCATAGGTATCAAGCAATGGGATAATTTCTTGCTAAAGAGGATATGGCCAGAGTGGAGGAATTATGGGTCTAAAGGTCTTGGAGATGCTGCTACTTCTACTGAGACCCTTCTTGGTTGTGGCCATACAATGGGTGACTGATATAAAACCAAAATGGAAGTCTAGCAGTCATGATGCCAGAAATTGCCAGAATCAAGGGAGAAGAAGAAGAAAAGGAGAAGGAAAAAATGAGAGCCAGCATAGTATGGGACATAGGGCACTGGATTTGAAGTTAGTAGAATCTACGTTTAAATCTCAGCTGAGGTTCTAGCTATGTGATCCTAGGAAAGACATTAAACTCTCTGTCCCTAAATTGCCTGCTCATCTGTAAAATGCTGGACTTGAAACTTCCCAGGTCTCAGCTTTAAATGTATGGAAGTAGTGTGCTACACTAACAAGGTAAAAATTAGGTATAGGGTTGTTAAGCAGCATCAATAGGAATTTGAAAAGTATGATGTAGGTAAATGGAGAAAATTTGAGAAAAGGTGACAATCTGATGGTTCAGAAGCAGCATAGGGGAGCAGAAAGAAGGCAGGAAAGCTCCCTTCTTTCACATTAAAGTATGGGAATAGAGGAAGACAATTCCTCTAAGACAAACTGCAACAGGACACATAAAAATTTTGGGGGAGAGCTGAGAGTGATCATTGAATTGAATTAACGATAATTTGGTTTCAGACTTTAATTTTTACAAATGACAAAACCAAGGCATGGAGAAGGGAGGAAATTTGCTCGCTGTAAGAGAACAGCAGAATAGTTTTCTCTCTCCCCTTATTTATTTGTAACATTCTTTTCTTTTTAAAAATGACTTACAGGTTTTCTCTCTCTCCCCCCCCCCATTCCACTACTCCTATATCCACTGAGAAAGCAAACAATATGATACCCATTATAAATGTGAAATCATGTAAAATATATTTTCATATTAGCCATATCATAATAAAAAGAAAAAACAAAGCTAGAAAATTATACTTTAATGTACATTCAGAGTACATCACTTCTCTCTCTAGAGATGGATAACATTTTTTGTCACTGGTCCTTTGGAATTGTCATAGATCATTGTATTGGTCAGACTAGGCAAATCTTTCACAATTGTGTTCAGGGAAGACTACAAGTCCCCTGATATGGGGGCTGCCAATCCCTTTTCAGGGATGCTTTTCATCTTCAATGTCCACTTATCTTCCTAATTCTCACCTGTGGCTCTAAGAAGTTGTATGTATAATGATAATACTCTGGTTAACCACTTCAGTAGAATAATCTAAACCAGATTGAGAGTAATGACTGGAGGGTCTCAAATCTGCCGGTGAGATAGGAAGGTGTCTACTCCAAACATGTGAATACTTCCCCTGATAGAAAAGGTGAATTTAAACAACTTATTCCAATGATCATGAAGGCAGCTGAAGCATATGCTGTGGAGCACCTAAAACTTGGTTAGATACGGAAGATGTCACAGTCAGCCACTTCATCTTGAGCCATCTCCAGTCTTCTTTGCTCTGTCCTATTACTGGACTGTGATAACTCTGGAAAACAGAGTGAGACCAACAACTTCATGCAACTCTACTTCACTTAAATCCAATTTATGCATGAATCAAAAAATATAACCCACACTATTTTAAATAATTTTATTAATCTCAAAATCTTGTGGTGACAGGCGAGTGACAAAACAGCCGGTATTGTAGTCTGTAGTCACAAGTCTGGATGCAGGCAGCCTAGATAAATGCATTAGCATACCTATTTTCTCTCTTCTCCTCCATTATTTGTCATTTCTTATAAGTGTGAGATGGTAACTAAGAATTGTTTTAATTTTCATTCTTTCTATTAGGTATTTGGAACTTTTTTTTTTCATATGACAATAGCTTTGATTTCTTCTTAAAAGCTTGTTCATATCCTTTGACCTTTTATCAATTGGAGAATGGTATTTGAGAGATGAGGCCTTTATCACAGAACTTTCTGTAAATTTTTTATAATAAAAGCTTTTTTATTTCCCCAAATGCATGCAAATATAATTTTCAACATTTGCCCTTGCAAAGCCTTGTGTCCCAATTTTTTCTCCCTCCCTTACCTGTATCCCTCTCCCCTAAATTGCAAGTAATCTAATATAGGTTAAACATGCACAGTTCTTCTAAATGTATTTCCACATTTATTATTCTGCACAAGAAAAATCAGATCAAAAGAAGAAAAAATAAGAAAAAAATCCTTGCCATAAAAATTTGAAAATAATACTTCATTGTCATTTATCTATGGTACTCTTTTTAAATTAGATATATTTTTGCTTTTATTTTATTTGATATCATGATTGCTCCTCCTGACCTTTTAACTCCAGCTGAAGCAGAATACATTCTATTCTAACCCTTTATTTTAACTCTGTGTGTGTCTTTGTGTTTCAAATATGTCTAATGTACACAAAATATTTTTGAATCTAGTTTCTTTCTTTTCTTTTTCTGCTGAGGTAGTTGGGGTTATGTAATTTGCTCAGGGTCACACAGCTAGGAAGTGTTAAATGTCTGAGATCATATTTGAACTCAGGTCTTCCTCACTTCAGGGCTGGTGCTCTATCCACTGTTCCTCCTAGCTCCCCTGGAATCTAATTTCTAATCCATTCTGCTATCTGCTTCCCTTTCATGGGTTACTTCATTCCATTACCATTTACAGTTATGATTATTGTATATTTCCTTCCCTGTATTTTATTCTGCTTTCTTCTTTCTTTCTCTTTTTATTTTATCACTTCTCAAAAGTCTGTTTTACATCTGACCACTGCCTCCTTTAATCGGCTCTTTCTTTCATTCTTCCTCCCCACATATTTTTTATTTTATTCACTACCTTTCCTATTTCTCTATTGGTGAGATAGAATGTTGTATCCAAATGAATGTGTGCCAAATGAGTATGTGTGTATCTGTGTGTTTGTATGTGTGTGTGTGTATGTGTGTATGTGTATGTGTAGTCTTCCCTCTTTGAACCAATTCCAATGAGAATGAGGTTCAAACATTACCCACCTCCTATTTTCTCCTCCATTATAAAAATTTTTGCTTGTGGCCCTCATTTTTGTGAAAATATTTTCCTCCTTCTATCTCTCTCTTCCTCCTTTTCCCAGTACATTTCTCTTTCCCATTCCTTTATTATTAGTTTTTGAAATCATCTCAATATAATAGACAGATACTCATACCCTCTATCTACATAGGCTCCTTCTAACTGCCCTAATAATAATAAAGTTCTTAGGGGTTAGTTACATGTATCATCTTCCCATGTAGGAATGTAAACACATTACAACAACTCCATTAAAATTACTTGTTCATGTTTATCTTTCTATGTTTCTCTTGAGTCTTCTGCTTCATTGTCAAAATTTCTATTTAGCTCTGCTCTTTTATTTATCAAGAATGCTTGGAAGTTCTTTATTTCCATATCTACATCCTGAAGGATTATATTCAGTTTTTCTGGGTATATAATTCTTGATTGTAATCCAATTCCTTCTGGAATATCGTATTTAAGTCCCCTAATCCTTTAATGTAGAAACAGTTAAATTTTAGGTGATCATGATTGTGGTTCCACAATATTTGAATTGTTTCTTTCTGGCTGCTTGTAATACTTTCTCATTTACCTGAGAGTTCTGGCATTAGGCTGTAATATTCCTGGGAGTTTTCATTTTTGGACCTCTTTTAGGAAATGATCAACAGATTCTTTTCATTTCTATTTTTATCTGTTGGATCTAACATATAAGGGCAGTTTTCCTTAAACTTTCTTGAAATATGATGTCCACAGTCTTTTTTTCCATCATAGCTTTCAGATCATACAATAAGTTTTAATTTACCTCTCCTTAATCTATTCTCCATATGAGTTGTTTTTCCAATGAGTTACTTCACATTTTCTTCTATTTTTAACCCTTTGACTTTGTTTGGTTATTTTTGATGTCTCATAGAATCATTAGCTTTCACTTGACTAGGTTCTAATTTTTAAGGAAATATTTTCTTTAGGGAGCTTTTGAATCTCTTTTCTCATTTGGTTTATTCTGCTTTTTAAGGAGTTTTTATCTCCAGTGAATTTGTGTGCCTCTTCTGCTTTTTAAGGTTTTTATTTTTTCAGTATGTTTTTGTATTTCTTTTATCAAGATGTTAATTCTCTTCTCATAATTTTCTTATATCAGTTTTAATTCTTTTCTTAATTTTTTCCTCTACCACTCTTCTCTCTCATTTTTTAAACATTTTTAGAAATTCTTGATAACCTTGGATACAAAATTAGCATTTTTCTTTGAGGCTTTGCTTGTAGCTATTTTTACATTATTATTTTCTAAATTTATTTCCTTGTTTTCTCTGCCACCATAGTAACCTTTTCTGGTCAAATTCTTTTTGTTTGCTTGTTTGCTCATTTCACCAGATTATTTCTTGGCTGAACTTTTTGTTTAAAAGTTGACCTTTACTTACTCGAGGAGCATTAGACTTCTTTGTACTGCTATTTTCAAAGCTAGTTCTAGGAGTTTCAGTGCTTCCAAGGTGGTGTGATGCAGGGAAAGATGTGGTTACTACTTCTGATCTGCCCTCTGGTTAAAAAAACAAGGTCTCCTGATCCCCAGCAGCTGCAATTACTGGTGTTGCTCTTGACCCTGGAACTGTGTCCAGGGTTCCTGCTCCCTTGTGACCAATCACAAATTCTCCTTTCCATCACTGAACTGTGATCCAGAACTGCTTTTGGGCAATAAAGTTGCCAATCAGTGTCAGCTATACCTAGTACCTGCAAAGTAATCTCTTTCTGACCAGTTATCTAATACTCTTAGCATCTGTGAGTTGGGAGCTCCTAGAGTTGCTGCTGCCACCACTGGTGCTCTTGCCATGCTCTGGGACTATACCTATCCTGGTATTGCAAATCTCTTCTGCAGACCTCCTAAGTTGTCTTGGGCTGGATAAATGTCACTCTCTTATCTTTTGTTGTCTCTGCTAGTTCCAAAATTTGATTTAAGGCATTTATTTTAAAGTTGTTTGGAGAAGAAGCTTGGAAGAGATCAGCTGGGTACTAGGTTGTACTCTGCCATTTTGGTTCCAGAAACAAAAGAGTTTTCAAAGGAGATTTTCTGACTCTAAATCTAAAGCTCTTTTAAAAAATACACATTCTATTGTGAATATAAGAAGATGGATAGAAAGAGAGGGAGAAATATGGGGAATTTAGTCCAATAAAAGAGGGACCCACAGGAAGCAATAAGAAAGTGAAGAAGAGAACAGGTCTCCAGATAAAGGGAGAGTGAGATTGTATCTTTTTAAATGAATGCGGTAGAAATTAGAGATTTGTTCCCAGAGTGGCAGATGAAGAAAAAGGAATGATGGCAATATTGGGGTGGTGGTAGAATAGCACATTTTGTTCTAAAAGAGAAGTATCATTCAGCTACCATGACAGTTAACATAATGATACCAGCAGGTAAGTGCTTAGATCTACTCTGTCTGCTAGTTCATAGATATTTGTTTAGTAGACAAAAATATTTACCTAAATCAGGAAAATCAGATCTTCTAGATGGATACCCACAACCTAGAGTTTGCAGGCTAATGACCTCCGTGGTATGGAGGAAGGTATGATTGGTAGTGATTGGGCTTTGATTAGAGAGCTTGAATCAAATCTTGGTTCTTCCACTTAGTAATTGTGCCATATTTTACTTGTAAAATGAGAGGGTTAGATAAGATCATCTCTATGGACCAGAAGAATGTAGGGACTATTTCATTCTTTATATCTATATACCTAGAACAGAGCCTGACACATGATAGGTGAACATTGATTGATTGATTGATTATAAGGTCCCTTTTGTGATCCTCTGAGAGAGAAATGGGTTGATAGGAAACTGAATTAAACTGACTTTGATTATCAACAATCCTGCAGACACATTTTCTTCCCATTCCTCTTTCTTTTCTCCCTAATCTAAGCCATGCTAGTTATTTTGATTATCCCATAGTGTGTTAACTAATCATTTTGTAATTGTGGCTACTGGTTATCCTGCTATAGCCTTTCTTTGAGGGGTGCACCTGAGTTCAAATCTGACCTCAGACACTAAACATTTGCTAGCTATGTGATCTTAGGCAAGTCACTTAACCACAACTGCCTCACAAAGAAAGAAAAGAAAGAAAGAAAGAAAGAAAGAAAAAAAGAAAGAAAGAAAGAAAGAAAGGAAGGAAGGAAGAGAGAGAGAGAAAGAAAGAAAGGAAGGAAGAAAGAAAGAGAGAGAGAGAAAGAGAGAGAGAAAGAGAGAGAGAGAGAAAGAAAGAGAGAAAGAAAAAAAAAGGAAGGAAGGAAGGAAGAAAGAAAGAAAGAAAGAAAGAAAGAAAGAAAGAAAGAAAGAAAGAAAGAAAGAAAGAAAGAAAGAAAGAAAGAAAGAAAGAAAGAAAGAAAGAAAGAAAGAAAGAAAGAAAGAAAGAAAGAAAGAAAGAAAGAAAGAAAGTGTGATGTTGAGAACTAAATGCCCCAACTCTTCTCTAGTCTATGTTTCTCCCCAGAGACATTAAGGAAAGCTGTTAAAATCTTTCCTAGGAAGTTAGCACTTTTATTTCCAGGCTGTTCTACCTAGTTATGTGAGCTATTAAGAGAGATATTTCCTGGAAGCAAAGATTGGTACCCTCATAGGACTGGGATGATCTGTATTTTTTCTTTCTATGCCATAATTAACCATGAAATGAAAGTATCTAATTCCCATCTTACCAATGAAAATATATTCAGTTCTTTAAGTTATATTTTACTTAGGTGGAAGGCTCTGAATTAGAGTATCTGGATTCTAGTCTTGACTCCTTCATTGCTTTGCTGTATGAGCTTGGATAAGTCCACTCTGTGATCTTTGGCTTCCTTATCTACAAAAGGGGGCTGATAGTTAATGCCCTGCCAAATTGATTTGAAGATCAGGTGAGACAATGAACAGGAAAACTCTTTGAAGAATAGTAAATACTGTATCACCGTGAGGGATTCTTAAAGCTTTGATGGTGTTGGTTACTGTTTTGGAGGTGGGGGTGGGCAGACAGTGCACACTTTCGATCTCCTTTGCTGAGGGCTTTGCTGACCTTGACTTCCATTACCCACATGGCTGTCTCTCTGGGGCAGCATAACTCACTTTGCGGTCCATTATCTCGCAGCCGAACCCCCAGCAGAGGCGTCAATGCTGAGCTGTGGTGGAAGAAAGAGAGCTGCATCAAAGGATCCTGTAGACTATCGGAGCTCAGGCCTTGAGCAGGTTTGGAAAACACCCAGCTCCAAATGGAAAGGATGGAGGCCAGGAACACCACAAGTTCCTGTGAGCTGGAGGATGCAGGCTGGTCTCTGGATCAATCTAGGGAAGGGGCAGATGAGGTAGAGAGATGTTGAGATGGGGATGGGGGGTAGAGTCTGTGTACCTCTCCCACCCCAGTCCTAATCCCATGGACAGCATCTCTTCTCCTTTATCACTTAGGTAGAATTTCTATAAAGGTGTAGAATTTTCATTTTTTAGTGATAAAATTTCTAATTTTCTATCCCTATTTTCATCTACTATTATCTGCCTCTAATCACCATGTTCGTGTTAATGGGAAAACTGTGATATCAAATGACACAGGTATCTGATGAGCTTGGAGCATGTTGGGATAGGGGATCAGAAGTGCTGCTAACCCTGTTGAATCACACTCTGGACTAGTCATATTATCTTTCTGGTCCTGTTTCCTTATCTATAAAATTAGGGGTCTTGACAGCTTTTTAGGTCTTTTCTAGGTTTAAATCTAGAAGCCTAGTTCAGTTCTAGTTCAAAAGTCCATTCAGTGCTCTCTAATCTTCTCAAACTACCATTTTCTACAATTCCATTGAATATTTACCATTTCTTTTCTTAAAACCCCTATAAGCCTAAAGGGTTAATTTATAAGAGAAGAATGATATTTTTTCTCACTCTATTTGATGTTGTTCATTTACATTTTGTTTTCTTACTCATTTTCTTTCCTTTTTGATCTGTTTTTTCTTGTGCAGCAAGAGAATTGTATAAATGTATTTACACATTGTGGATTTAACATATCTTAACATGTATAACATATATTGGATTGCTTGCCATCTAAGGGAGGGTTTGGGGGAAAGAATGGGAAAATCTGAAACACAAGGCTAAGCAAGCGTCAATGTTAAAAATTTATACATGCATATGTTTTGAAAATAAAAACTTAAAAAAAAAAAAGAAAAAGCATGTTCATAATTCATAGAACTTCGAAGTTATCTGAACAATAAAACAAAAGTCCAGAGTTAACATTTAAAGTTTAGTTCAGATCCAGGGCAAAGTGGTCCCTACCATTGGTATTTGGATTTTGATTAAGTCATGGTAGATACTCTCTGTGTCAATTGTAGAGAGCCAGAACTCTGGAGAAGTATACTTGAAACGAGGTGTTAACTCAGTGGAATCGATGAAATAATGGTTCTCTAGTTCACACATATTCAGTATACTGTAATGATGTAATTATAACAGGATATTTAAACTAGAGACAAAATCAGACTCTGGGAGATACTGGTTGAGACTGGGTCAGACTGTTACAGACACAGACTGTGTAAGAGATAATAAAGACTTTGGACTCTATTCTTGTCCATTATTGTGGTGTCTATCCTGCTGAGACCAAGGCCCTTCCGGAGGACCTCCAGAAAGCCAGCCCAGACATTACTGTCAATAATGGGATCCCACTAGTGGTTTGTATATTAAAAACATCTCCTGTCTATTTAAGCCTTGCTAGCCCCACTTAGTCCCTTCCTCAGTGTGGGATGGTGAAAAGAGAGCTACACTTAGTCAGAAAAAAAAATGCATATACATGGTACCTTAAACTTGCTGTGTGATGATGAGCAAATCATCCATTTCTTTGACTGTGAAATGGTGACAATTATCCTAACATTGACTATCTTACAGTGCTGTTATGAAGACACTCATAAATGTGACCTCATAATTGAGGACAATGAATTAATGAGTGTTAAATGTTTTTCTTTTTCTTTTTTTAAAATTTTATTTATAATTTTTGACAGTATATATGCATGAGTAATTTTTTATAACATTATCCCTTGTATTCATTTTTCCAAATTATCCTCTCCCTCCCTCTACTCCCTCCCCTTGATGACAGGCAATCCCATACATTTTACATGTTAAATGTTTTTCAACATAAAATATTATGTAAATATGAGCTATTATTAGTTCTGCTGAAATCTCATCTTATCCATGAAGTCTTCTCTGACCTCTTCACTCTCCTAAAGACCTTCAATAAATTCTAAACTTAGACCTTTTAAAACTTACAGATACTACCATTTGAAATACCCAGGATCCCTTGATTGGTCCCCTTCTCAGCTCTGCTCAGGTTCCTGGTCATGAATTCAATGATATCTAATGAAACAGAATGACAAGGCAGAACCTGGAGATCAAATTGGTCATTGGAAACTCTGGTACCCATTCCTAAATAACTTGTTTTTCCACCTAGTTACCTTTTTATTGTTGTTGTTCAGTAATTTCAGTCATGTCCAACTTCAAACCTCTTGGGTTTTCTTGGCAAAGATACTAGAGTAGCTTAACATTTCCTTTGAGGCAAATAGGGTTGAATGACTCTCCTAGGGTCATACTGCTACTAAGCATCTGAGGACAGATTTGAGAAGTTGAGCATTCCTGACTTCAGACTCGACACCTTATCCATTTTGCCACCTAGCTGTTCTGGGAGTAAGCAGGGCAATACTTTCTCAACTTTTAATTGACCTCTTTTTCTCCAATCAAGAAGAGTATACAACAATGCCTCATGAAAAGTGACTTGAGAAATGGCTTGCACCTTCAGGATTATAGATGTAGAGGAAAAAAGGAAACAACATCACCATACATTTTACTACTACTACTATTACTATTACTACTGCTGCTGCTACTACTACTCTATTCCTACTACTGCTATTGTTGCTACAGCTGCTGTTGTTATAGTTGCTACTGCTATTGCTGCTGCTGCTATTACTGTTACTATACTACTGCTGCTGCTGTTATATTTGTACTAGTACTATTGCTGCTACTACTGCCGCTACTGCTGCTGCTACTACTACTGTATTGCTTTTGTAGCTGTCACTACTATGCTGCTACTGCTACTGCTGCTACTATTGTTACCACTCTACTATTACTACTGCTGCTGCTGCTGCTGCTGTTACTACTATTACTGCTGCTCTGCTGCTACTATTACTACAACTAGAAAGCAATTATATAATGCTTACTGTGGCCAGGGACTTATCTCACTTGTTCTTTACCTTG
The DNA here is from genome assembly GCF_048593235.1 of Sminthopsis crassicaudata. Lineage (NCBI taxonomy): Eukaryota > Metazoa > Chordata > Mammalia > Dasyuromorphia > Dasyuridae > Sminthopsis > Sminthopsis crassicaudata. Next base: position 693,920,438 of record NC_133617.1, read on the forward strand.
GGAGGTTGGTGCTGTCCCTACCCCCATTTTATAGATGTGGAAACTGAGGCAAACCAAGATTAAGTGATTTGCCAAAGTTACCCAGGTAAATGGTAAGTGTTAGCAGAGTTACTCCTCTGACTCTTCAAGAAACTCTGGGAATTTCTTCCTGGGATTCAGACAATAATTAAGATCACAGGCAGCTCTTCAGAGGAGTGCTTCCTGTCATGGGAATCAGGTGAGATGCTGAAACCACTGGCAGATCCTTCTGGGATCTTCCAACTCTCCATCTCACTCCTTTCGGGCCCCTTTCATGCTCCTTAGATGTCTACCTAATCACAACAGCCTATCTTGCATAGTTCCCTAATTACATCATGCATATGAATTCACCTCCCCAGTTAGGCTCTGAGTTGTTGGGGGGAAGGACTCCCCTTTCTTTTCTGTTTTTCTTAGGGAGCCTGTCTCTCATAAGGCACAGCAAGACTCTAGGCTTTACAAACATCTACCTCCTCAATTTGAAATATAGGGACAGTAAAAGATGAACCCTTCCAGCGATGTGTATGTGTGTGTATGTGTGTATATGTGTATGTGTGTGTATATATGTATAAAAAGTAATGAGACTACCCCTCTCAGAAGCTGACCTGTTCTTTCTCCCTGCAGGCTAGAAAGCACCAAAACCCTTTGAATCTGTTTCTGTGTGGCATGCACAGTTTCTAGTGTTCAGGCATTGTATCATAGCCAAAATGATTATTTAGACTTCCATTTTTGATCAGGGTAGAAGGAATGTTACAGACTATTGAAACTACCCATTTTACAGAGTAGGACAATGAAGTTCAGAAGGAAAATGACACTCCTAAGGTCACAAGGACAGCCAGTTGCAAGGCTGGGGAACAGCAGCTCTTCCCAGAGCTCTTCTTTCTACTACGGTGGGCTGCTTTAAGTCATCCTAAATCCCTATAGGTCTATTTGTACATGGGGGCATGCCATGGCACTGTCTGGCCTTGTCTGGTCCATGGGCCTGGACAAAGGGCTAGAATGCCAGATGGTTCCGTTCCTGCTTGTGAGCAAACACTGCCAGCCCTGACCCAGAGCTGACGTGCTTAAGTAAATTAACCTCCCCTGCTTCATCTCTTAGAGATTTCCCCCCTCCTTCCCATCCCATCAAACCTGGATGTCATCTCAGAGAGCAGCTATTAAGAGGACAATGACCAGGATGGGAAGGGGCCTTGAAACTATACCATAAGCTTCAGGCATACTGACCTCCTGGTGGCTCCCAGTACATGGTATTCCATCTTCATCCTCCTAGCCTTTGTTCAGGCTGTTATGTATGCCTGAAATGCCCTCCCTTCTCATTTCTGCTTCTCAGAGCTTTTGTTCCTTTTAACTCTTAGCCCCAATGCCACTTACTTCCAGAAGTCATATTTTGTTTAGTGACCTAGCCCAAACTTCACATTATTTTGTGCATATCTTGTATTTACTGATCTTCAGTTTGTCTCCTCCCAAAAGCAGGACCTGCCTCACTTGTGTATATGTATCCCCAGTGCCTAGAATACACTAAGAGCTTAATAAATTCTTCTTTATGAATTGATTGACTGGTTGAAGCACTCTTGTAGAAAAGACCTTGGTGGGGGGAGAGATATGATTATTCTTTAAGTATTTGAAAGCAAAATGATAGAGTGGGTAGAATACTAGATTTCGAGTCAGGAAGATGAGTCCAAATTCTGCTTTCAACATGTACTAACAATATGATCCTGGGAAGAGAGCTGGTCCTCAGTTTCCTCATCTGTAAAATGAGGAAGGTAGACAAACAGCCTTTGGGATTACTTTCGACCCTTTGACCTATGATCCTACCATCTTTCTGTGATTTAAGGTCCACATGTATGCCTGATTTGCCAATATGTTGTCTTAATCCCCTCTTCACCCCTTTATTTGAATCCTTAATAAGTCCTTTATTTGACTTTTATTCCCTTTACTGACATTCCTGGGACTTTAGAGAAAGCAAGCATGTGGGGATTGGAGATTGGAGAGAATTTCATTGTGGGAGCTAAAGGCTGTCTCTTCCCCACCCCCAAAAGACTTCCTTCAGTTTCTCCTAGAGGGACCAGACTTGCTGAGAGGTGCACCTAACCCTCCCCCTTCCCACGCCAAGTGAGACAGCAGCAAATTTGAGTGGTGATTTTCCAGATGAGGCTTCTGGGGCCTTGTTCTTTAGTCGGCCTTTGAATCCTCTTAGGGAAAGCAGATACCCCCAAACAATAGAATTAAAGCTCGGCCTTTGGGCTCAGGACCTCATTGACAGGGCTGTCTAGCTGCTTAGCATAGGCGGGCCTAGATAGCGGCCTCGGGAGAATGGATTCCAAAGAGGCAATAATTTTCCGATTGTAGGCCACAATGCGGTGATAAAGTTCCCTGTCACATTTTTCTTCCCAGTTACTGAAACCCCCATTCAAGCAGACTGTCACAGCCGGCTTCAGGCCAAACAAGCCCCCTTCCGGCCTTCTTTGCATTAAAATGTGATAAAAAACTCAAAGGTGACCTTCAGCCCAGCTGGGCAGAAAACGGGATTAGGTCAAAGTGACAGTTTGTTAAGGCCTGTCACAAGGGGAGCTGGGGCATGTGTCTATGGTGCTAATGTGGGAGAAGGAGCGACCATTTGTAATCTGGTGCCCTCCCCTCTTCCCCAAGGAAGACAAAAACCCCCAGTGCTTTCAGCCTGCCCACCCCCATCCCCCTGTATCTGGTGGCCCCAGGCCACAGTGCTGACCCTTGTCAGAGAAAACTCTGGAGCAGCCCAGTTTGTGCTGTTTGTCCCTTCTTTTGGACCAGAAGCCCGAGGTGTCTGTTGGTGACCGGTCAGCCACAAGGATGAGGAAGAAGAAATCAGAATCCCAGGGAGATAAGACTAGAAAAGGAAGGAGAGTCTCATTGGGGAAGAATGGATAAAGGTGGGTCTGAGGGGAGCTTGGAAGTGGAAATTGGGATTCAGCTTTTGTTTGACTTTTCAATTGTTATCTTTGCATCACCAGCCTAACACAGGGCATTACAAATAGTAGGTACTCAGTAAGTGCTTGTTGAATTAAATTGGATGGAATTGAATCAAATCGTCATCTCCCTGGCTTTTTAGTCTACCCACTCATTCCCAGGTTTACAGATCTGGGGCCTGATCTGGGTAGGAGCCATGGTACCCTTTGCATGCCACCTGCTGGCAATATTTTGTATCTGGCCCCAGAGCAGGACACCTTCGACCATTACAACTTCTCCTGTTCTTGATTCCACCTTGAGGTGTATATGTTGGCCAGTGGGTAAATGGGTGGGGGCTCATAGTATCCTCGAATGGAAAGGATCCATGTCCTTATCTCGGGGCAGCACCTTCAGTCAAACCAGACACGTGATAGCTTTCCATAACTGAGGACAGAGACACTGCAGTTTCCCTAACTGATTACAGGAAATAACTCACCACCACCAGGAAGAGTCTTTTGGGAGTCCATTTTCATTCTCTCTTGCAGCAATTCCAGCCCATGTCCTGAGATAAGATAGAAGACAGATAGCAAACCCCTTCCTCAATAAATAAAACTGGCAATCCACATTAAGATATATGGTGCTTTCTCTTGAGGAAACTCACTGGATACTTTGGAGCAGAGATCTAAAGGAGAAAGAACAAATAAAGTGGTCTGTTGCTAACTCAGAAACTACAAATAGGACTAATATTTTCATGAAATCTATTTATACTGCAATTTTACTAGTTATAAAAAAAATCATTTAACTTCTCAGAGCTTCAATTTCTCAATTTGTAAAATAGAAATGATAATGCTTAGATTATCAACTTCATTGGGCTACTGCAAGGGTCAGAACAAGAGTGTGTGTGTGTGTGTGTGTGTGTGTATGTGTGTGTGTGTGTGTGTGTGTGTGTGTGCGTGTGTAGAGAGAGAGAGTTAGTGAAATGGGGAGGGAGGGAAGGAGGGAGAGGGAGAAAGACAGAGACAGATAGAGACAAGGAGAGAATCCTTGGAGCTAGGAAGACATGAGTTCTAGTCCTGCTCTGAATGGCTTTGTCACTTTATCAACTTTCATGCTCTAGTAGATAGTATCATAAATTGCAGAAAAGGTATTGACCTGCATTGGTCATGCCAATTAAATTGTTTGGCTATCTCCTTTGCTCTATCTCATTTCTGGTAGACTGCCAGGCTGTAGTGCTTAAAAACAAACAAAACAAACAAACAAAAAACCCCAATCTGGTCTGCTTGTTTGACTGTAATTGAGGAGAGGTTGCCTTTACCTCCTATTTCTTCTTTAAGATAAACTTAATGTATGGCATACAATGCAGATAAATTAGAAGGGAATGATTGTTTCTTTTGAAAAGAGTTCCTTTAATTAGGAAATTCTCCAGTGAGTATATCTTTTCCCTGGGTGAAGGCAGAGAAGCTAAAGTGTTAGTTGACCTTGATCAGTAAGAAGTCTTGGAAATGATCATTTGAGTTGAGATGGGGGGAGATGGAATTGGATTTGATTCACACAACTCTTGACTCTATTTTTCATGAACATAGTTACCCATGTCATGAAACAAGGTTCACCTGTTTCCCACACCTTCCTCCCAGTCTTTAGTAGATTGTATCAATTGTTATAATTGTTGTTCTTTGTTCTGGAAGAGGACCAAAATAGCACCACTATGTTGGAGACAAGGTACAGACTGTCCTCCTGTGGCTGACCAGACCAATGTGAACTTGGAAGGCTCTACTACAGATGGGCACATTTGGAATGAAACTGGACCTATCAATGATCCTTTTTCATAGACTGTATCAGTCAATGGTCCCAAAGAGATGCTGGATCATAGAATGTTAGAGTAGAAATGGTTGGTAAAAAGCAAATCAAGTTCCTTATAAGTGATTTGACTGAGTCACGCAGGCCATGTGTCTCAGAACCATATTCAAACAACAGGTCTCCAATTTCAAGGCTAAAGCTCTTTCAGAAAAATAATGATTATGGATCTTTTATGTATTGTTTCTTCCCACTACATTACAAGCTCATTGAGGGCAGGAACTATCTGTTTTTAAATTCTATCCCTAGTTGCTATCCTTATCACAGTACCTGGCACAAAGTTGTTGCTATTCAGTCATTTTCAGTCAAGTCTGGCTCTTTATGATGCCATTTGGAGTTTTCTTGGCAGAAATATTGGAATGGTTTACCATTACCTAACAAATGAGGAAACTGAGGCAGAGGTAAGGTACTTGACAAGGCTTATATAGCTAGATGAATCTTTCTGACTCCAATCCCATCCTCTAATTATTTTGCTACCTACCTACTCTCTGGTACATAGTAGATTCTTAATAAATATTTATTGGATTATTTGTTGGATTGGATCCATTACAGTAAAGGAAAGAGAGAATGTCAATTTCCCATTCCACTCCCACCCACATACCTGGAACCTCAACTTTCCCAGGAACTTGATCCCATGCCAAAGAATGAAGTATCTTAGAGTCATTCTTCTTAAACTTTTATATATTGTGATACTTCATGGACTTGGGAACAATTCTTTGGAGTGGTCAGCATTTAAAGATAAACACCTGCCTTCCTATTCCCTGAGCCTGGAAGAATGGGAAGGCCTTAGGCCTCATTCCTTAGGCTAAGGACCCTTTTCATTTCTCTCAACCTTTTAGACCAGAGTTTATTGATATTTTTATATCACTTTTGGCAATAAAATAAAGCTTGGAGTTTGTGGTTTAGATCCATAATCAAAGGAAATGCCTAATTTCAGTTAGAAATTGTTAAAAATAAAGATGTAAATTTTTTTCCTTTTAAGATCACAGTTCTAAATTCCCCTGCCTTAGACAGGCCCATTTTTTGGTAGTCTTGCTGTCTTGTAGGACTGATTCAGAAGCTTCCATCTCCATCATTCTTGGAATGGGAGATGACAGAGCTCTCCTCCTGGTTCTTATATTTGCCACCTCCGCAGTAGCCCTCCCTTTGTCTGAAGATCCCAGTGGCAGGTATGAGCATTTTGAATTTTTTTTCACCAATGATATCTCATAAGAATAACAGTAATAGCTTATTTACCAAAGTATTTATAAATGTAAGTAAATGCAAACATTAAAAATAAAGTATTTATAAAATTCTTTACAAAGTACATGAAAGCTCAGCTGACCTCAGTTGATCTTCCTAATAGGGCCAGGATATAGGAAAGGATATTATTATTCCCATTCTACTAATGAGAATACTGAGGAGCAAGAGAAATGAAAGAACCGAGTTCTCTGAATTAGTAAGTATTTGAACCGGGACCAGGAGCACAGCTCTTCTGATCCTCATTCCAAAGCTTTTTCCTGCAATTCCACATCTCTGGAGGCCTTGCTGGGTAAGGACACTATCTGCGTCAGATTAGGAAGTCTAACCTGTTTCTAATAGCGAGTGTTTGTCTTCTCTTCTTTCTTCAAATCATTTGGTATTTGTTTCTCTTTCTTGTGTATTATGTCTTCCAGGAGATTGGAGACTTTTGGAATGCAATGCAAACTGGCACTTTCTCTAGGGGGCAGCTAGGTGGCGCTGCAGTGGATAGAGCGCTGGACCTGAAATCAGAATTATTTTCCTGAGTTCAAATTTGGCCTCAGACACTTACTAGCTATGTGACCCTGCGTAGGTCAGTTTCCTCATCTGTAAAATAAATTGGAGAAGGAAATGGCCAGCCACTCTAGTACCTTTGTCAAAAAAAAAACCCAAATGGGGTCACAAAAACAGAAAGAATGAACAATAACAAGAACCTTCTCTATTACCTTCTCTACCACCCATTTTTTAAGGGAGTTGCCTGGAGAAGGTCTTCTCAAAATTTTTCCACTTGTGACTTCTTTCCCCCAGAGAAATTTTATATGATCCC